>NC_092234.1:31739202-31781702 GCF_036320965.1 Panulirus ornatus | reverse complement strand
AAAAATGGGTATGTTTGAAGGAATAGTAGTTCCAACAATGTTGTATGGTTGCGAGGCGTGGGCTGTGGATAGAGTTGTGCGCAGGAGGATGGATGTGCTGGAAATGAGATGTTTGAGGACAATGTGTGGTGTGAGGTGGTTTGATCGAGTAAGTAACGTAAGGGTGAGAGAGATGTGTGGAAATAAAAAGAGCGTGGTTGAGAGAGCAGAAGAGGGTGTTTTGAAATGGTTTGGGCACATGGAGAGAATGAGTGAGGAAAGATTGACCAAGAGGATATATGTGTCGGAGGTGGAGGGAACGAGGAGAAGAGGGAGACCAAATTGGAGGTGGAAAGATGGAGTGAAGAGGATTTTGTGTGATCGGGGCCTGAACATGCAGGAGGGTGAAAGGAGGGCAAGGAATAGAGTGAATTGGAGCGATGTGGTATACAGGGGTTGACGTGCTGTCAGTGGATTGAATCAAGGCATGTGAAGCGTCCGGGGTAAACCATGGAAAGCTGTGTAGGTATGTATATTTGCGTGTGTGGACGTGTGTATGTACATGTGTATGGGGAGGGTTGGGCCATTTCTTTCGTCTGTTTCCTTGCGCTACCTCGCAAACGCGGGAGACAGCGACAAAGTATAAAAAAAAAAAAAAAAAAAAAATATATATATATATATATATATATATATATATATATATGTAACAGGTGAATGATCAAGTGATTGGTAGTTCGTCGGTGGGATCAATCAGGCTAACAAGGTGATCCAACCCCGGCTTCGGCTCAAGCCTCATCCATCATAGGTGCCTATGCAATTTTAACTAGGCCTACACGGTACGTGCCCGCGCCAGACGGGACTCCTCTTTGTGAAAGTTTATATATTTTCTCTTCTTATGTGTAGTTTCGTCGCGCCTCTCAAGTTCTCTTGGTTGATCCGTTGTTTTCATGTGAAATATTTTACTTAACGTGTAATTACCCCAGGGCCGTTTTCTCTGAAAGCGTCCTGGTGTCACCCGGGAACTCTTTCCAAAGTGCTCCTGCAGCCCGAGACTGCGCCACTTAAAGTAGCAGGGAAGTACAGACTCCTTTGGAGTGATAAACTTTTTTTTTCGCGAGACAGTCTGTGGTGCCAGTGATACAGCCTTTTGCCAAAGGTTGAGTTTTCACTGGCGATGTCACCTCGAGCGGGCGGAGTCCGGTAACGCCTGTTAGGTGGAAGTCTTGATTGGTCACATCTTGGCTTCAGAAGAAATGAAGAAGTGTGTATTTAGGCATGGCCCCTAAACGTGCTCATAGGCCTCCCTCAGTGCCTTCCACTTCTCTTAACGAGGTGGTAGGTTCATGGGTTCATGGGAATGTATCGTTACTTTGAGCTGGTTCCGTAGACTGGGGGGAGAGAGAGAGAGAGAGAGAGAGAGAGAGAGAGAGAGAGAGAGAGAGAGAGAGAGAGAGAGAGAGAGAGTTCTTGTTGCGTAGGCTGGGAGGTGGGTTGGTGGAGTGGGGGGAGTTCTGATTTCTTAGACTTGGGGGGAAGGGGGAGGTTCCTGCTTCTGTACACAGGGTGGGGGGGGGGGGGGTGAAGTTCTGTTATCGTAGCCTCGCTATGGTTCTGCTTCGGCAGGGTCTGGAGGTCGGGAGGGAGGAGGGGAGGTTGTGTGTTACTGTAGAGTGAGGGGGAGTTTTGTTTCGGTTGGGTGGTGGTGGTGGTGGTAGGGTGAGAGTTCTGCTTACGTGTAGTAGGGGCGGGAGAGGAGAGTTACAGGTAAGCACATTCATACGATCGCACACCTGCAAAACTTCTTACATTATAGGAGAATTATGCTCTCATGTGGGACATATCCTACGCTGTATATTCTCCCTGGGACATATCCTACGCTGTATATTCTCCCTGAGATGTATCCTACGCTGTATATTCTCCCTGGGACATATCCTACGCTGTATATTCTCCCTGCGATATATCCTACTCTTTATATTCTCCCTGAGATATATCCTACGCTGTATATTCTCCCTGGGATATATCCTACGCTGTATATTCTCCCTGGGATATATCCTACGCTGTATATTCTCCCGACCTACTTACCCTCCTACTACCTATCCACATTTGGTGCTTGTAAGTTTACCTTTTCCCACACCTTCGAATATCCCCTCCTCTCTCCTCCCCTTGCCTACGGACACTTGATTACTTACGGACGATTTACGCTTCCCTGTATACACATTACTTACTACTAAAGAGAAGAATCACTTATCTTCATTTCTGCTCACTACCTGCTTCCATACCGTCACTCATAACTTGCCATCCAGCCAACACAGTGCTCCCCTCCTTCCTCACACTTCGAGGACCTCGAACTTACAGTCTACTACAACTTTACCTCCATGCCCAGACCCTAACTTAACATTCCGAACGAAACTTTACGTACATCCTCGTATGTCACAGTAAGTAGAAGCTTCCTGCCCTCCTTACACACTTGTAACTCCCACCTGAAACGAAGACTTGCCCGACTTACCCCACTTACCTCCCAACTTACGTCATACCATCACTACACCACACTCTACTAACGCCCCCCAACTTCCACCCTACTAACCCTCCCTACCTACACAATTTCACGGCAGTCAACCGCATGTTCTGCCTCTTTTCTCTACTGTTTCATTTCATGGGATTTAAGGAAACCATTTGATATGCATTTGCTAAGATCCTTAAAGACCCTATGAGTGCATCCTTAAGATACCTTGCCCCATCAACCCATACAGGAGTTATACAGCTGGGAATCACCCTAATTTAGGGCGGTCATTATGTTAATCGTCCTAATTCATTAATTCGGCTGTTATGTTGCGGTAACAAGGGGTACCATATTAAATGGTTTTCAGGAAACGAGATTTGGAAGAATTGTGGATCGTATGATAAAACTTAAGATGCAGTGGTTAAGGTTTTTATTTGTTATCATTTAACGGAGATCTGTAGATAATGAAAAGGCTTTTGAGAGGAGGTTAAGTAAAGGGGTATTAAAGGGGTATGATATTAGTGCATGAAATTTTAAGGGTAGTCCTGAGCTTTCTTAGTAAAGAGCTATGAAGTTAGAGGCGTTTGGGAGCAAATATGGTACTCTCAGCAGCTCTCCTGAAATTTCAGACGATGGCTGAAGGACTTCAGATAATAAGAAATTGTGAATTGAAAATGTCTAGGGTTTAATGAGGGGGATATTTTTGAGTTGAGTCCATGAACTTTGTATAGCAAGTAAATGATTTATAGGAGTTCCTTAGGTTTTCATAAGAGCTGAGAATAATTTTGCGATAAATAAACCTGAGTTACAGAAAGAAGTCTTTTTTTCCAGCTCTTTAGGAGCATTCAGACTTGTTAAGATGATACAGGATGGTTACAGGTCTTTTGAAAATTGCTTCAGGAGGTTGTAGGCATGAGAAAATAAAGTCGTAAATCATGAAATTAATGAGTTACAGATATCTATTGACAATAATTTGGAATAGTTGAGAAAACTTTTGGGAGATTGAAAGGAGTTATAGCGGGTAGTTGAAGGCTTTTAAGTGTAATCTAATGGGTAATGGGAAATATCAAAGGGATTGTTCGTCGTTGATGGGATGCACAAGGGAACAGAGCAACAGATAATATATAATGGTTTTTAGACTGTGTTGAAGACCCTTTTTATTTTCAGCTTAATCAGGGAGACTCGGAGAGAAATCAAAAGTGGCTGTTGAGTGCAGTTAAAGTGTCTACCGGCCACTGGGGTGGAAATGGTAGGGTAATGGTCGTTAGTGGGTGGGCGATTATGTCCATTTGGCTGATGAGAGGGAAGTGGGGGTGCTGACGCGCCGCTGACAAATGACTCCATACCTGCCAAGGTATTTTTTTTTCTTTTGGGTGTGTGTGTGTGAGGAGTGGTGGAGTCGGTTTGAGACCCACTTAGCTTGGGGTGGCGTGGGTTTTAAGGCGATTATTTCAACGTCATGCATTTCAACGTCGATGATTTCAACGTCACAGGTTTCATAGTCTGTATTGTGTCAACGCTGTGGGTCTCGGCGTTCATTGGCTCAACGCCGTGGGTCTCGGCGTTCGTCGTTTCAACGAATTGGATGTCGGCGTTCACAGATTCAACGCCATGGCTCTCATCACTCATTGTTTCATCGCCTTGTGGCCTCCAGCGTTCATTGATTCAGCTCAGTGGGTCTCGGCGCTCACGCTTTCAGCGCCGTGGGTTCTCATCGTCCATCATTTCAACGCCGTGGGTTCTCAGTTGTGGGACTTTGGGCATCCCCAGCGTTGAGCCATACTCGACACCTGTGGTAGCCCTGGCCTCGCCTCGTTCACTTATTTTACAGCTTTGTGATAGACGTTGGCAATGCTGTATATGTTTATTTATCATTTGATTCAGTAATAGTTGGTTAATGAAGCTTTTTTTGATTAGTTATTTATTATTCACTAACTGAATTTGATGCCATCGTTATCATTATTGATTTTTACTTTTTATCTTATTATCATTATAGTAGTTGTAGTTATTTCTGTATTATCATTATTGTGATGATGATATCACAATCATCTAATCATTATCTTGACGCAATACCACCTCTGGCAGCCTGTTATGAGCACAACCAAGTCTGTTGTAACAGTAGGTAAGGAGGTGTCCTTTTGTGAGGCTCGCGTTGTGAGGAGGGAGGTCCCAGCCTGCCAGACCTCACCCCACCACCACCCCAACCTTCCTCCACCACCACCAACCTTCCTCACCACCACCACCCTAACCTTCCTCCACCACCACCACCACCAACATTCCTCCACCACCACCAACCCTCCTCTCCACCACCACCAACCTTCCTCACCACCACCACCACCACCACCACCACCACCAACCTTCCTCCACCACCACCACCACCACCAACCTTCCTCACCACCGCCACCAACCCCCCTCACCACCACCACCAACCTTCCTCACCACCACCACCAACCCTCCTCACCACCACCACCAACCTTCCTCCACCACCACCAACCTTCCTCACCACCACCACAACCAACCTTCCTCACCACCACCACAACCAACCTTCCTCACCACCACCACCACCAACCCTCCTCACCACCACCACCAACCCTCCTCACCACCACCACCAACCTTCCTCACCACCACCACCACCAACCTTCCTCACCACCACCACCACCAACCCTCCTCACCACCACCACCACCAACCCTTCCTCACCACCACCACCAACCCTCCTCACCACCACCACCACCACCCCTCCTCACCACCACCACCAACCCTCCTCACCACCACCACCAACCCTCCTCACCACCACCACCACCAACCCTCCTCACCACCACCACCAACCTTCCTCACCACCACCAACCTTCCTCACCACCACCACCACCAACCTTCCTCACCACCACCACCACCAACCCTCCTCACCACCACCACCAACCCTCCTCACCACCACCAACCCTCCTCTCCACCACCACCACCAACCCTCCTCACCACCACCACCACATTTGGTCCAGGAACACTTGCTGTAAGCGGGGGTTTTGGCCGTCATCTGAGCACTGCTGGTGTGGCTGGGAGGTTGTAGATGCAGGAGGCTGGGCTAGTGCGGGTAATTGATGAGGTTGTAGGAAAAAAGTTTGCTTGGTCCAGCGTGTGATAATTTGATCACCCAACATTCCTGATGGCTTAGAAGCCCTAATGACAGTGGCAGTCATTCAACATTATACTTTAAATTGCTTTACTCTTTGGGAATGACCAGGGGGGGGGTGTAATTGTTTGCAAGTGACTCATTGTCATTCATAGCTGTTCAGATTTTTTTCATTTTCTTTATATCTTTACCTCTTGTTCTTCCTTTTTCATCATCATCATCATCATCTTCTTCTTCATTACCGTTTTGCCCCACCCTTATCCTTCGTTCCTTCCTTCCCTCTTCCCTTCCTCTCCTCTTCTCTTCCTCCAATACGCTTTCTCCTCTTCCTAAACTCTCTTCCCCATTCCTCTACTGTATCTTCCATTCCCCCTCCTCACTCTCTCTCTCTCTCTCTCTCTCTCTCTCTCTCTCTCTCTCTCTCTCTCTCTCTCTCTCTCCGACTCTTCCTTTAGGTTCTTCTCTTCCTTGTTCACTTCCTCCCCTCTACCACCTATCCACTCCATCCCCACCACACCAGGTCCCTGGCTCCTGTACCACCCTCACCTTCCCCTCAAGTTCATGTTGGTGTCAGAATTTCTCCCCCCATCCCCACATAGTCTCCCATGACCTCCCCTCCCATAATTTCCTCTTCTCTCACATATCCTCCCGGCGCCTCTCTGCTCTCCTTTCTCACTCACACTCTCCCAGTGCCTCTCTTGCCGTTCCTTCTTGTCTCTCACATACTCTCCCAGCGCGTCCCCCTCCCTGTTTTCTTGTAGCTCACACACTCTTCCAGTGCCTCTTCCTTTTTCATTAATTTCCTCCTTATAATCTCTCAATGATTTTCCCTCCCTCCTCTCTCGCATATCCGTCATGGAAACGATGTCCCGACCTACGATATCCCACCCTACCCTCTTTACAGTATCTTACCCCCCTACTCCCTTCTGCAACACCCACCCTTACCCTGCTACGATACCCCCACATTGCTACAGTATCCCCGACCCTCATACAATACCCCCATCCCTCTAAAATACCATAACCCTCTGACGTATTTCCCACCTTCTTACAATACTCCTACTGTACCCCACAGTCTTACAGTACCCCTATACACTAGCATTATCTCCAGTCACTTATAAAATCCCTTCTTACAATACCTCAATCCCCCCACAGAACCTCCCATCCCTATGATACCCCACCCGTACAATACCCTCACTCCTGCAATGCCTCCACCTCATCCGTACTCCACCCATATAGCACCTCCATTCCTACAGCACCCTCCCACCCACCCACCCATACAATAACACAGCTCCCTAAAGTAAACACCCCCTCCACTACCTACAGAACCGTCATTCATGATGATTCCCTCCTACAATAACCTACCCCTTACAGTGCCCCTACCCCAATAACATATACCCACGCAGTATCCCATCTCTTTACGAAGCCCTTGTCCCTTACAGTATCCCCACCCCTTCCCATACTCCCAACTCCCGACAGTGCCCCAGCCTTTATAATACCCACACCCCTAACAGTACCCACGCTCCCTTACAGTACTTCCACACCCTTCCAATAACCGCCTTTCCCTTACACTATTTCAGCCTCCCTATAATACCCTCTACAATATTCCCATTTTTTTACAGTATCACCACCTCACAGTATCACCACCTCCCTTACAGTATCACCACCTCCCTTACAGTATCACCACCTCCCGTGCATTTCCCCGACCTCCGTACAACACCACCACTCCATACTTCATTATCATTTCTCCTTCCCTTGTTATAATCACCTTGAACATCCCCCCCCTCCCCCCCTACATACATACCATCTTTATAATGTAAGAGGAAGAGGGTCCTCCCCCTCCACAACCTTGTAACGTCTTCACTCGCACACCCTTACATAAACTGCTACACTTTAGCATCTCCGTCACTACGTACATTAACTATAGCATCTATCCCCTTACATAATTATCCCCCCTCCCACAAAAACTGTAGGCCCTCTTCTACGTGAGATGTAGCACCTCCCCCTTACATAATCTGTTGCGCTTCTCGCCTACATAAATCTGGTCCCCCGTTGTGAAAACTAAAGCATCTTTTCCTTAACGTTTTCTTATTTTTTTTTCTCATAAATCAATGCTTTTGTGGCCGTCTGTACCTAACATGTGGCATTTTCTCCCTACTTGACCACATAGGTCGTGGCATTTCTCCACCTTTACGTAATCAGTATTGTCTCTTCACGTCTCTCCCACACCCAAGCTAGACTATCCTTACGTGATTACCACACACTCTCTCCCCCCTGACGACGCCTGTAGCTTCGCCTCCCCCTACATAGACTGCAGCAGCGCACACACCCCTCCCCTCCCGTCCTCCCCCTACATAAACTGTAGCATCATCCTCCCCTCCCCAATCTAAATCTGTGTCTCATCTACCCATACATAGAGTTCTGTGCCGACAGAAATACACACATCCCCTTGAATCGTCTTGTGTTGTCTTATGTCCTTCATGAAGTGTGCAGCTCTCCCGTCCTGTACACGACTGTACAGTTCTTCTCTGTACATGATTATACTGAAAAAAGAAATGGTAAGATCCAGAGCTCCTGTCCTGCGCTCTTTTGAAAAAGAAAAATGATTACCCCATTATGATCGAGCCAAGAGAGTGATTATAATTCATTTGAAGCAGAGAAACTAGAAGTCCGGTACTTTTATAGTTTCATATACTTTGGAAAAAATATATTGATTATATCTGTTGATACACACACACACACGTGGCTTTCTTTTTTCTCGACTGAATGGTTGACATTATTAAAGGAAAAGGTTTAGAAGAAATACATTTATTTTTGTATTGTCTGAAATTATGGTTCTGGTCTGGACAAAAGTTTTGTCTAATTGAGATAATCACAGCTTCAGATATTCTCTCACTATTTCAGTCGTGTTAAATATTTGATATTGTCATTAATTTCAGGGGACACACTTATATCCGGGCGTGAGTATCTGTGGATAGATCGTAGCCATCACATTGTTTTGATTCTGACGCCTCGCTCGAAGCATAAGTCCGTAGATCATTGAAATATGTAAAAAAAAAAAAACAAGTCCCACCTGTGCCTATCAAATGACGCAGTCGAAGCCCTACGTCATTTCCAAAAGATTTTTAAGGAACTTTAGGTATTCTCTACCAGGGCATGATGAGGAAGAGATGGGGAAAGGTAGTTTCTAGATGAACTACGCGAAGGGAACTTTACTGTTGGACTTCCGTATTCATCAGAGGAAATCAACAAGAGGATATATATATATATATATATATATATATATATATATATATATATATATATATATATATATATATATATATATATATATATTCGGGAGGAGAATCCTACGGCAGGTAATGATAATTGTCTTGACTAGGGGGAAGAAAGTTCCCAGGTGGGCGAGGCGATCTCGGAAGACCACCTGAAGACCACCTGAAGGACGCTCAGTGGAAGTTTAGAGACAATAGATGGTTCAGGCAGGGCGTGCGGTAGACGGGGGTGGTAGTTGGTGATGAAGTGGTAGCTGTTACGGTAAGTGATGCTTGGACACAGATAGTATGGAAAGTAGGTGTACTAAATGGTAAGGTGGGTGTGCAAGATGATAGAGTGGGTGTAGAAGATGGTAGGATGGGTGTAGAAGATGGTAAGGTGGGTGTGCAAGATGATAGAGTGGGTGTAGAAGATGGTAAGATGGGTGTAGAAGATGGTAAGATGGGTGTAGAAGATGGTATGATAGGTGTGCAAGATGATAAAGTGGGTGTAGAAGATGGTAAGATGGGTATAGAAGATGGTAAGGTAGGTGCAGAGCATAATAAGGTGGGTGTAGACGATGGTAAAGTAAGTGTAAAAGATGGTAAGGTAGGTATATATGATAGGGTAGGTGTAGATTTAGTGAAGGTAGGTGTAGAAGATGGTAGGGCGGCTGATTCAATGAATGGTTCGGCAAATTGGATGACGTACACTGGAGGGTACTGTGGTTGATGCAGTGGGTGGGTGTACGGTGTGGTATGGTAGATGATGATGGTACTGTACATTAGCGTGTACCGTGGAGACCTTACAGTGGTACAGACGATGATGAAGCTGGTGGCCGGGTTCGATTCTGTGATGATGGCGGAGCGGTTGACACCGTGGATGGAGTAGTAGAAAGTGTGGTAGGTAGCTGGCTTTACAGAGGGCGCTACATAAAGGGATGGTAGCTACACCTGGCTTTTGCAGATGGCACAAGGCACGATGTAGAAGCCACCTGGCTCTAACAGATGGCAAGAGCCACCGTTGTGACGAAGCCAAGGGCAGCCGACACGATAGATGGCCCAACAGATGGTTCTGGGTTTAAGGAGGGGGGAGTGTGGGGGGAGAGGAGCAGGGGAGAGGAGGAAGGTAGCCGGCTGGCACCGCGAGGAAAGCCGCAGTACTTTGCATATAGACGCCTTTGGCACTCTGTTAAGGAGTGACACAAGAATAATGTCTTCTTAATCCAGCGGAGTCGCGACAAATTCCCAGGGCTTGACGAGGCCAACAGCTGCCAGCCAGCCACCCTTAGCTCTGCGTCCTCTATGCTTCGTGTCGTAGCAAAGCAGCATATATATATATATATATATATATATATATATATATATATATATATATATATATATATATATATATATATTCTTTCTTTCTTTTAAACTATTCGCCATTTCCCGCGTTAGCGAGGTAGCGTTAAGCACAGAGGGCTGGGCCTTTTTTGGAATATCCTCACCTGGCCCCCTCTGTTCCTTCTTTTGGAAAATTTAAAAAAAAACGAGAGGGGAGGATTTCCAGCCCCCCGCTCCCTCCCCTTTTAGTCGCCTTCTACGACACGCAGGGAATACGTGGGAAGTATTCTTAATCCCCTATCCCCAGGGATAATATATATATATATATATATATATATATATATATATATATATATATATATATATATAGAGGAAAGGATCACAATTTTGCGGCTTATCAAAATATTTCTATGAGTCCACGGGGAAAATGAAACACGATAAGTTCCCAAGTGCACTTTCGTGTAATAATCACATCATCATGGGAGATACAAGAAAGAAATACAAGTCAGTTGATATACAACGAAGAGACGTTGCTAGGACTCCATTTGGTAAACAAGTAATTGTATATATATATATATATATATATATATATATATATATATATATATATATATATATATATATATACATATACAATGACAATGTATACATACTAGTGGACACCAGGGGTTTACACCGGGAATCTTATTTTTTTTTCTATTTAGAGTGTGTGTGTGTGTGTGTGTGTGTGTGTGTGTGTTATAAGAGGAGAGTTTTTTGCACTCGTGTTGCCCCGTCATTTAACCTTGTGTATATATACCTTGTCTTTACTCTTTGTATTTACACACACACACACACACACACACACACACACACACACACCTCAAGCCATTTTTCGCCTAGCTTCGAGGGGAGAATGAACACCCAGGTTGATTGTGGGCCGGCTACCGGCCTGAGGTGGGCCCGCGTGTGAATCATGGTCAGGTACGCTAACCACTGCACCTCGGAAGCTCCTTCTTTTTTTTTTCTTTTTTTTTTTGTGTGTGTGTGTGTGTGTCTGTGTTTAAGTAAAAACTGTGAATGGTACCAGCAGAATTGCGTGCCTGAAGAGCCATTGGCACAGTTCCCTGTATTTACATGTCGAGTTTGAGAAGATATTTTACCCTGTGGTTAAGACTCGCTATTGAAATATCGCGTCACACGTCGAGGAAACACGGGAGTGATATGAAGCCACTGGCACAACTTGGTACAAATGCTCACTGAACGTGAAGTGGGATCCATAAACATTACCAACTATTAAGGTAGTCAGTATTAGACATAGTAACACAGTTAGCAGTTAGGGTATCCATCCGCTCGACCTGTGTGTTTTTTGTTTTTAAACTCATTTAGTTTAAAAAGTTGGTATAGATGCTTGCTGCAGCGTTTGGCAATATGTATATACAGTGAATGACGATCTCGAGAATGAATTTAGCACAGTGTAGATCTACAGTGTCAGTCTTCCTAGACTCTGAGACACACACACATACACACACAGATATGATCAACCTCGCATCCTGCTGCCTTTAATCTTACTTATTACAAGTAGGTAGGCAGTCACAGCCAGGTCAACCCGGGTGCCCAACACGATCACAGCGGGAGCTGGGTTCGAACTGATGTCCTTGCAGTCCTAAAGTGAATGTTAATACCACTTGGCCACCACTGCCCACAATAACAGTGTATCGACTTACATCACTGAAGACGACACGGAGGTATATATAAACGCAAAGGAACACAACCAGCAACAGACCGGCTGGTGCTTTTTGAGGTTGTTTGTGATAGAGGAATAGGTCAGAGAGAGAGAGAGAGAGAGAGAGAGAGAGAGAGAGAGAGAGAGAGAGAGAGAGAGAGAGAGAGAAATTTTGCTGTGGTAAGAATAGAAGAGCACCCATGATCTTTACATACAACTAAGGATGCGCAAATAAAGTCATTCGTAGACTTAAACTGCTATAATTAATCATGAAGCCTATTCTTAAACGTGTCAGTGGTGCTGCTTTTAGCTATTTAGATTGATAATTCACTCCATATGTAAACAATTTTGGTGAAGTAAAAGTGCTTTGTTTCATTTGAAATAAAGCGTTTGCCTCCGAATTTGTATTAAAATACTGTAAATGAAGTCGGACAAATCTAACTTGAAATAACTTTGTAGATCGAGGTTATCAAAGTCCTTAATGATACTGAATGCAACTTTACCAGAGTCACGCTTAGCCCTTTTCTCATACGTCGAATACCTGTACCACATCACCACTTGACCTTATCTTTTCTAGGTTAGGTAGATTTATCCGGCTCTCATTCTTGATTTGTGTTTCAGTCTGAGGAGCAGCTTTACTGATAGTGGCTGTATATTTTCTCCTCATTTCTCTCTCTTTGTCAGATAGAATGACCAAAACCGAACACCAATGAAGTGTAAAGAGTGAGGATTACTTTCATGAGGTTTGAATGCCTAACCCGCAAATCCAAGTAATTTGTTCTTTTATTTACTGCTTCTGTGCACCCCTTACTTGGTCTTAGGTCAACGGAGATTATTACTCCCAAATATTATTTGTCCTTGCCTTTTGTTGCTCAGTTGTATTCATACAGTAGCTTGCCTTGTCATTTTTACGAGCCAGTGCGTAAAATTTTGCACTTATCGATATCAAAATTTTTATGCCATATGTGAGCAAAAGCTATCAGTTAGTCTGTGTCATGTTCCGGCAAGGTTCTCTTGCTTAATATCGTCTGCAAATTTGGACATCATACAATCCAACATGTTGTCAAAGTCGTTGATGTATATGAAAATGAAGAGGGGGGGGGGGGTTCTGAGAGTGATCCCTGGGGCACACCACTTGTTACGTCTAACATCAAGACTTGACACTTCATCGTTACTCGCTCTTTGCGGCCGGTCAGTTCATTATCTGACCCACGAAGTAAGACTCGACCTATACCTTATGACTTTGTCTTTTTGCTTGTGAACCTTGACAAAGGACGTGATCGAACGCTTCCAGAAGATCTGAAGAGATAAGATCCACTGCTTTGTTTTCATCACACATGTTGATGCTATCATAAATGGAATCGTGTGGGTTTGTTAAACATGAAGGATTTCGTCGGAAGGCCAAGCTGAGAATCATTGGCTGAGTAGTGAGTCTTTAAGTGATTTACAATCTTGTCTCTAATGATGATTTGCACCAAGTTCACCGACTGAGGACGTCATAAGCGAATTGAGCTTTGATGATTTGGCCGGTAATCCATCACCTGGTATGAATATTGGTGTTACACTGGCCAACTTCAGATCCGGCGAAAACTTCCTCTGCAGAAAGTCACTAATGGGAAAGAGCAGTGAAGGCGTTAACTATCCCATCTCTAGCTATTTCCAGTGTTCTTGGAAAATAGCTTAGCCGGACCTGCCGTCCTGTTAGCCTTACTTTGTGCTGAATATTGGGAGAATATCTTGAGGACGCATGTGTCGGTATTCTGCAGAATGTTATCCTTTCTTGGCCACGGTGGGTCTTATCAAATCTGGGGTCTGAGATGCGACTGCATTGTTTTGAGCTAATTCACCCAAAAAACTAATTGAATAAGATGAAAAATGGTAAAGGAACAGACCAGTTTGCTTTATAACTGTATTTGAAATAAAGAAAATGAATGAATGAAAATGTTTGACGGTAAACCTCTGTGAAGAGAACATCATTGATTGAGAAAAAATAGAATTAAGAGGAAAAGGGAAATAAAGATCTTCACAATAGAATAGCGACCGAGTAGAGAGCACAGTGTTTAACCTTTTAAAGATTTTTTGCAGTTTGGGGAGCTACAACAGCATGTTGGGGAAGTAGGTACCAAGAGCAAATAAAAAGAAGCAAAAATTATAACTTTTACAAAATATCCCAAAAAAATTCGAGTAAAGAATCAGAAAGTATTTTGTTTTATAATGTTTGCGACTGTGTTCTCCATTTTCTCTCAGTTTTCTTC
Organism: Panulirus ornatus; assembly: GCF_036320965.1. Taxonomy (NCBI): domain Eukaryota; kingdom Metazoa; phylum Arthropoda; class Malacostraca; order Decapoda; family Palinuridae; genus Panulirus; species Panulirus ornatus. The sequence continues at coordinate 31,767,561 of NC_092234.1, read as the reverse complement.
GAAAATTCATAATTTTCTTATTCTCAGTTTCTCTCTATCATTGATGCCCCACCACCCCCGATCACAAACGATTACCGTCTAAACATTTTATTTTCAGTTTTTTATTAAATTGTTATAAGACGCTTGGATGTAGAATGAAAGAAAAAGAAAAAAAATCTAGTTCTGTCATTTGGAAAGATTTTAGGGACAAGGATCTCATAACAGAGAGCAGTCCAGTCGGGGCTTGTTTCACAGGCCGATTGGTATGAACTACTGACGACCAGCGCAAACGAGGACTTGACGACCACATCCCGGAGGGGGGAGGGTTTAGCCTTCGTTTGCCTCCCCCCCCCCCCCCCACACACACACACACACACACAAAAAAAAAACGCATACACACCATATCCATCACAGGCATAGATGCTCGCCAGTACTGGTGACGTGAAAGGGGGAGACTCGCGTCCTTCGAAAAGACAATAATAATAATAATAAAAAACCATCGTCAGGAAACCAGTGTATTGATGTTTTATGGTCAGTAGTATTTTCTTGTGTCGCTGGAATTTATTAGCTGACTGTAATATCGAAGAGCGAAGAAGACAGAACAAAAAATTGAGGGGATTTAAGGGGAAAGATTGTGGTGCTCTTTAAGAGGGTTTAGGAATTGGTTGCAGGTCTTCAGGGGGTTTGATCAAGCGCAGCTGTTGATGAAGCCGCTGTCATTCTCTCGCTCCTCTGCTGTGCCCGAGCCACTGTAAGTAAAATCTGTCTGAACTTGTCTCCTACTTCTTTTTTTTTTTTTTTTCTCAAAGGTTCCATGAGCTTGGAAGGCCAGCTCATTAAGGAACCTGAGAGCAGTGTTTGCCTCGGGGTCTGAGGGGGTTTCCTCAGCCGATTTAGAGACGAGAAAGGGTGGTAGTGTTCGTATTTCCTGGCACTTGAGGCACTCTTGGGTTTCTTTCTCATTAGCACTGCCGTCTTGGCTCCCCTCCGCCCCGGGGTGGATTGGTCCTCCCGCCGGGGAGGAGGTATGTATGCTCCCTTACTCCCACGGCAGCTGTCTGCCACGCCCCGAGGGGGTATACAGGGCGACGCCTCTGTGCAGCGCTGCTGAAGATTCAACCCGGGAGCTACACCACCCGACTCTCCTCACTCGGGCTCTTGGGTTGGACGGGGACGTTTTCACTCGGGTTAAAGTGGAGCTTTTTTTTTTTTCCCCCCCACTTGCGTTGGGACGGGCCTGTTCCATATGGACTGGGGCTACAGGGCTGTTCCACTTGGGCTTGGACGGGGCTGGTCCACAGGGACTTAGACGGGGTTGTTCCACTGAGTCTGGGATGGGGCTGTTCCACTGAGGTTAGGGTAGGGGATATTTCACCCAGTCTGATATATGACTACATAACTTTCTTCTTCCCGCTAACTGGAAATACCATAGGCGATGGGTAATTATAGACCTTATGCTTAGGTATTTTTCTTGTACACACACACACACACACACACACACACACACACACGGTGTTATTGACCAGCAGGGGCCCGCTGGGGGTCGGATCTTCGTGGTTTCGAATCTCGAGCACGTGTCGGCCAACACCCAACCCAGGTGTTATTCCCACCCCTCGAAGCTGGTCCGTGAATGGGTACCTGTGTGTGTGTGTGTGTGTGTGTGTGTGTGTGTGTGTACACACGTAGGAATAATGACACGGTAAATGTATACAAGGTTAAGAGACGGGGCAAAACGAGTGTAAAACTATCCCTCTCTCTCTGCCCCCGCAACACACACACACACACACACACAACCTTAGAGCCGCTACAAAGAAACGAGGGGAGATCATGGGGATTTAAGATTAGGATTTGGGGCGAACATTAATAGCTGCTTTGTTTATCTCGGGGCAATCGTGGCAGGTATGCTGTTAACGCTACCCCGCACTGAACATGTGACGACACCACAAGAATTTGGCTCCATACTTCTCACTCGTTCAAATAATCCCCTCAAAGTCTGGGGGTTTCTCTGGGGAGCAAATGATATTCATGTGTGTGTGTGTGTGTGTGAATACTATTTGTGTGTTACAAGGAGAGAGTTTTACATTTGTGTTGCCCCGTTTCTGTTTGTGTGTGTGTGTGTGTGTGTGTGTGTGTGTGTGTGTGTGTGTGTGTGTGTGTGTACGTGTGTGTGTGTGTGTGTGTGTGTGTGTGTGTGTGTGTGTGTGTACGTGTGTGTGTGTGTAGGGGGCAAGGGGTCTAGTATTGAGGGTATGAGTGGGTAACGTGTATGGTTCACAGTGTATATAGTATATGGTGATAACAGTACTGATGATGCATAATTTCCTTATGTAATTTGCTTGAATATAATCTTTTATTCATTCGTTATCATGAACAAAACACTGTTGCTGGACTGCATTGTTTCATTCATTTCACCTCTGCCGAAAGACCAATGAACAACAACGGAAGATATATGATAATTTACCAAACCAAACTGGATAATCGGTGGTGTTGCTCAGGACAATTGGAATAATTTGAGGTGATAATTTCGGTTGTCAGGGGGAGCTATTTTTTTTTTTTTCTAAACGCTGAAACATAAGATAGAAAGAAAAAAAAAAGCATTCATTCTGGCAGAGACAACATTGCTCCCCGTTGTACACAGCTTCTGCCTTGAGCTAATAAAACCTAATGAATGCAGACGCTAAATGAAACCCGTGCAACACACACACACACACACACACACACACACAGGAGAAGACAAAATTAGTGGCCTCCCCACCTGTCGTGTGTTCGTCTCCTGGCCCCGGGCGCCTCCGGGTCACGTGGGAAATGATACATTATAGAGACAAAAGCACAGTAATTAAATGTGCAAGTTGCCGAAATTAACACATTGATTATTTCCCTGTGAGCAGTGCCAGTGTATCGCCTCCCACGGCCCTGATAGGAGTCTTTCAGCGTGAAACAAGGGAGCCATTTCTCCCTGTGAATGACTCTTGTTGTGGGAGGAACGATATGCTCCGGGGGTAGGTGTAGGGCAAGGGAGGAAATTATTTTGAATAACGCTAAATGATTCGCACTAAAGAGGCCTTTCTCTCGGGGGACTGACTGTAGAGTCTTACTGTGTGGGGAGAGAAATGATATTGTACGATGGTGGTGGCGGGGTAGTATACAGGGAGGGAAATAATTATGAATAGTGGTGATGGTTCTCACAAAGGAGGATTGAAGTAGTGTTTTATGTGTGTGTGTGTGTGTGTGTGTGTGTGTGTGTGTGTGTGTGTGTGTGTGTGTGTGTGCTTTGGGGGGAGGGGATAGGGAAAGTGTTTTGGATAACTATGAGTGACTTCCTCCTACTCCTTTTCCCCCTCACCGTGATCAGTGGAAGCAGCGGTTACACGCTCAAGGTGAACACAGCAGCTGATGGTGATGGATGACGTGGGGAGACTCAGCGCCCACACCAGGTCGGTGGGCGGTTACAGGTGGAGGAGGAAGTATTGGAGGAGACCGTGGTATATCGCAGGGTATGTCGAGTATGTTGTACCTGCTTGCCCGCCTGCCTTGCTTGGCGACCTTCTTGTTTATGTAATCTCATGATACCTTTGTCATTCGAGTCCCTCTGCATACTGTCAACAGTAGACTTGGCCGCTGTTATATTTCCGTTCGGTCTATTCTGGTCCTGTGGTATATTTAGCCTAGTATGCTAAGTCTCATTATGCTAAATCCCCTCTCCCCCACACCCCTGGCCAGAGGAACCCACCCACCCCCCTTCCCCTTCTTTCCCCAAGTATACAAAACAAACCCCGAATCATCCGCATGTAAAAATTGGCGAAAATCCCCACCGCTTGTATTAAGTAAGAGATCTTAACATGGGACAGAGCATGGGAGTATGACAGTGCTACGACGTCGCAGACGCCAGAGCTGAGCAGCCTTGTGGCTTTTGGGACGAATCTCGTCCATGTGACCGGCTGATACATATCACGCTTTCACTAACACCCACATAAAATTTAGTGTGAACGATCCATTTCGTGGTACATTTGCATACGTCTGTAAATAGGGAGGGCCTGCACCGGCGCGTCTTTGGGAGCCGAGGAGAACAGAAGAATGCCACGCATTTCCCAGAGTAATTTATCTGTAGCAAGTGGGCGACGGATTAAAACATAATGGCTAGATATGCGAGAGGAAACCTCTGCGGTCTGCCAGCCGAAAGGCTTCGAGTTAAGCCGGGCCCACAAGGGCGGCTCGGCTGAAACCTAAAGAGAAGGATAGATGGTAGTAAGGTGAGGGAATGCGAGCCAGAGAACACAAGGGGCCAAACGAGATTCTCAAGGAGTGAGATGTTCTTGGGGGGGAGTGTAGGCGAATGGGGGTATGGGAAAGGTTTGGGGAGAGACTAGGGTAAGGTTTGAGGTTTTGGTGGGGAAGTGTGGGTAAATGTGTCATGGGTAGGTGTGGAAAAGAGACTTGGGTAAGGGGATGAGGTGATTTGGGGAGTTGTTGGTGAATGAAGGCATAGGGAAGGCTAGGGGAGGGACTGGGGCATTGGGGACTATGGATAGATTAAGGGAAGGGTGAGGGAGGACGGAATATACCTAGGAGCCACTGTGGAAGGAAGATGGTGTGCTGTGTGGTGCTTGCAAACCATATGAAATGAGGGTATGATGATTGGGTGAGAGGAATTGTCCGTATTGTGTGAGCGAAAGATGGTGTAGGATTCATTAATGGAAAGCGCTTTGTATACCTGTATAATGTTAGTACTGAATAGTTTTGACATACGTTTGTCATTTTAGGAGAACGGTGTATGTGCGAAAGAAAGATGGTATAAGGTGTTTCTGTGGGCTGAATGAGTGTGGTGTACACTGTATGCTGAAGAAGTGTATGAAGAGAATGAAAAAAAAAAAATGTAGGATCTACGCGAAACGCGAACAAAAAAAATAGGATTCTTACCGGGAAGAAAGTAGAGAGAGAGAGAGAGAGAGAGAGAGAGAGAGAGAGAGAGAGAGAGAGAGAGAGAGAGAGAGAGAGAGAGAGCTAAACACAGTAGTTAGATGCTTTCTACAGATACTTTCGTACTATCACGAGGCTGTATCCTCCAAGACAGCTGTTATAATGAACACGTTGGCGGGTACGGTGGGAAGGGATGAATGAATTTCGTGGCTCACCTTCTCTCGCCCTCAGCAGATGTTCATCCATGGTGGTGTCCTCAGCTCTGATTGACCAAGTGGGATGATGACGGGACTAGAAAATAATGGTAAAGATAATAATACTGAAATAATGGTAATGAAAATGATAATTATAGTAATATTGATAATTATAGTATTGTTAATGATAATTATAATAATAATAATTATAATAATAATAGTAATAATGATAATAATGATATACATTATGTTCGGTTCTCCCTCCCTCATGTTGTACTGGCTTTTGAGCGATTACATAAAAAAAAAAGATGAAATTAATTTTCGTGTGTCTTTAGTGTGGGTATCACTTGCTCTTATTATTGTGCTGCTTGTGGTGTCAGGTTTCATAATCTGTTGTGAGTTAACTTAATACCTCGATTTTCTTTCATAGCTGCTCAAGATTTGCAGATCCCGTAGAGGTAAGTCAGTATAGAGGTTTTAATTCCACGTATGGTTTGATGATAATCTATTAGGATGGCTGCAGAATAACAGTATGAAGGAAGGAGGGTAGGCAGGAGTACCGCTGGACTACCTCCGCCTAGTTCATCAAGCACTTGGAGAAATACGTTTCGTGAAGGAGGGAAAATAATTGGCAAACATCACGCTCACGGGAGGAGAGGAGGCGAGGATTACTTTGTCTCCGGTTACTACAATTGATGGCGTTACTCTGGTAGAACGCACAGGGCTTAGAATACTCTCTCTCTCTCTCTCTCTCTCTCTCTCTCTCTCTCTCTCTCTCTCTCTCTCTCTCTCTCTCTCTCTCTCTCTCTCTCTCTCTCTCTCTCACGTGGGTAGCTGCCTTTCAGTGCACACACACACACACACACACACACACACACACACACACACACACACACACACACACCTCCAGACTCACCATCTCATACATAACACTTACCACGTAACCCGCTCCGCTCTAATCCTGCCTTTTGGCAGAATCTCGTCGTAATTACACGTAAGGAGGTAAGTCAGTAAGCACTCCTCATTAGCCCTGCCTCTTTGGCCAGAAATTCCTCTCACGTAGGTACCTGTAGGTGACCCACCCCTCGCACTGCTCTGGTTATTGAAGGGGATAATGGGGTGGAAGGCTGCCGCTGCTCACCGAGTGAGTGTCCACGGCTGCAGGATCAACCCTTGGAATACCAGCCAGGGTGACAGCGTTGCCCGGACCACCAACGCTCGCTCGCAAAAAGCCAGAAGAACACCACCAGGTTTTCGAGGAGAAGTTCGGGGAAAGACACGCACACACACAACACACACACACACACACACACAACTTACCCCTATCTCGTAGCTCTACTGGTGTCGAGTGTGTGTGTGTGTGTGTGTGTGTGTGTGTGTGTGTGTGTGTGTGTTTTCGGGGCAGTTGGCTAAAGACACCACACAATGCAAGGGACAAAGCCACAGCCTCCTCGGCACAAGAGCTTGTACCGACTATCTGTGTTAATGTGTTGTGCGAATTCCTTGTCCGAGGGAGTGGTAGCGATGTAATCACCTGTTCTTCGTGCCCTGTGCCCTCCCCTCCCTCTGCTAACTCCCTCAGTGCCAGCATCGAGCCACAGCCTCCCTGCCGGGCGCCTCAGCGCGATGTTGTGTCCGAGCCTCTGTGGATGGTCTTGCAGTCGGGCAACTCTACCCCTCACGACTACATCGATGTGAAGAAGAGATGTAAAACATGTTTTTCTTTTGCGAAGCTCAGGTGGGGACATGTTGCTCCCTTCTCTCCTCCTCTCTCCCTCCCTCTCTCTCCGCCCTCTCTCCGTTCTTTTTCTCTCGGCCTTTTCTCTCTCATTCGCAGTGTTATGCAGAGGTGGCAACACAGAAGCGACAAGACTTTCATACGGTATGATTACCTAAAAGATAACTTGAGCTGTGGAAGAAGCAGAGTGAGTTAATAACTCTGCCTAAAACGATAAGTCCACTTTCCCATCTCCCATCGTCACGCGTCTCCTTTGAGGGAAAACGGGGGAAAGAAGAAGCGACGAAGCTTTCAGAAAACGCGTCTGATTGTACCGTAAAAGATAACTTGAGCAGAAGTAAAAGAAGCAAGAGTAGTTAAAAACTTTGATGAAGCGAGAAAGTCACTCTATCTACCCAGAAACACAGCTTCCTCGAGCAAAACGGTGGGAAGAAAGCGCTATGAGCAACAAAAAGGACTGATTGCTTGTTCCCCTCCAACAGCAGATATTGGCAGGAAAGTAATAGCTAGAATGTATCGACGTTTTGGGGTGAGCATTGCAGGGCAGCTCCTCCTCAATCTAACGAGGGTGCTTGCCTTAGGAGCGGGTAATGTGGGGCTCGGAGATTTAAGACGTACTTTTTTGGGGGGGTTCGTAAATTTGATGTGATGTACGCTGATGCATCCTTCGTAATTGATTATCTTATATATATATATATATATATATATATATATATATATATATATATATATATATATATAATATATATATATAATATATATAAAGTGAAGTAACGTCTGTTAAGATAATGCTGGTTAGATTCACGATTTGCTAACCTTATAGATAGAGCCTGCTATATGCGATGGGGACAATGCCGAACAAGAAGTTTGAATCAGATCACTGGCACCAGCCTTTCGTCGGCTGGTCAACGCGTCACTCCCCTACCAGACGTAAGATGTGTTAATCTTTATTTCGTTTGTTTTTCTTAATCTGTTGCTTTCATATTGTTGATTTATTCTTTATCTTGAGGACCCGGGGCTCTGGGGGTGTCAGGCTAATGCGATATTCTCTGGGTATAGGATGCAGGATGGGGATCTTTGAGAGTGGAGGTCATATAGAGAGTTTAAATTATTATTATTATTATTATGATTATTATTATTATTATTATTATTATTATTATTATTATTATTATTATTATTAGTATTATTATTATCATTATTATTATTATTATTATTATTATTATTATTATTATTATTATTATTTTTAGTATTATCATTATTTTTATTATTATTGTTACTATTATTATTATTATTATTATTATTATTATTATTATTATTATTATTGTTATTATTATTGTTGTTGTTGTTGTTGTTCTCATTATTATTATCATTATTATTATTATTATTATTATGATTATTATTATTATTATTATTATTATTATTATTATTATTATTAGTATTATTATTATCATTATTATTATTATTATTATTATTATTATTATTATTATTATTATTATTATTTTTAGTATTATCATTATTTTTATTATTATTGTTACTATTATTATTATTATTATTATTATTATTATTATTATTGTTATTATTATTGTTGTTGTTGTTGTTGTTCTCATTATTATTATTATTATTATTGTTATTATTATTATTATTATTATTATTATTCCTTGATGGGAAGAAACGTGTGCTGCTCCGTCAGTAGAGAATGAAGTGACACGTAAGCATCTGTTTGTGAACGCGTCACGAACCCTGTGTAAGAACTCAATATTTACGTATTCATGGGGTGATGTAGTCAGCTCACTGGGGGATCTATGATATGTTTTATTTACGCCCTTTGTGGAAGCAGAGGTTAGTCGTGGTGCGCCTTGCCTCTGAAGAAAAATGTAAGGTCCTCCAGTTTTATAACCAACATTTCTAAGTCACAGTTCCAAATTTGGTATTGACTCAGTTGTTTGAATTAATGAAGGAATACATTTTGATTTCAGCAGTTTCTCCCAACTACATAATCTCGATGAATGAAAGGCCGACCTTACTTAAGAGCCATTTGAGGACTCCATTGTAATATTACTTTCACATTTTTCACATTTCTACTTTCTTCACATTTTATCAGTTAAGTTTTAAGGAATTTTTGTCTGTGTGAATGTATATATAAATGTGAAAGAATAGTTAAATGGTATATGAACCCACAGTTTTTTCTTTGAAGTCCTCGTTTTTATATATTGTTTTTGATATTTTTTCGTTGATTTCGGCATGTGATGTGGCTGATATGTGGAATACGTGGTGGAAGGAAAGGTGTTAGAATAATCCACAATGCTCGTAGCCATTTCTCTATGATCTTATGAGCCAGCGAGGGATGTCATGTTCCCTTACCGTGCGGCGAGAACACAGGGTTCCGCGTCTCTGACGGAATGAGACGGGATAATGTAGACGTTGCCGATATCGATGGTTAGCCTCCCATGCAGCTAGATGTGGCAGAGGCATCTTGAGATTAGAACATGCACAGGTTGGTGTCAGTGAGGCTACAGTATCCTTGTCCTGAAGTGCATGCTGAAGGGATGGGGTGAGGAGGCAACAGTAGCCCAGTCCTGAAGTACATGCTGAAGGGTGAGAGGTGAAAGAGCCATGGGATGAAAGTACAAGCTAGGTGAAAGTGTGTCCAGTAGACTGCTGTACTGAAGTACATGTTGGAGGGGAGGGGGGGGGGCGGGTATAGGGACACGGCACTGATACATACATCCTGGAGGACAGACGGGGCAGGAGGCACGCACTGATGCACGAGCTCAAGCAGCAATATGCTCGTTGACTTTGACTAGGTTACTGAGGGGAAGAATCGTCATATATCATTTTCATTATTGTGAAACACGGTAAGTTCCCAAGTGCACTTTCGTGTAATAATCACATCATCAGGGGAGACACAAGAGAAATATATATATATATATATTTATATATATATATATATATATATATATATATATATATATATATATATATATATATATATATCTGGAGGAACGTCGGGCATGTCTTAAGGAGCCTTTTAGAATTCTAGTTGTATATCCATCGTACATACATACATACATGTACATATATATTTTGAAAAAGAGTTGATCGTGTACGTTCCTATATTTTTTCACAAATGATACACACACACACACACACTCACACACACACACACACACACACAAACACACACACACACACATCAGAATTTATCTAAGTCATCCACCCATTACTGCGCATATTACTGTGTATAAATTCAGTTATGTCAACATAGACTCTTAATGCGAGTAATAAAGCAAGCTTTCTACAACTTCCAGTCCTCGCCAGTAGTGAGCACCAGTACATACACTAATAAAACTATATGTAAAGCTTAATCATTGTATCTAGAAAGCTTATTCGCTCTATAAGTACAAAGTAATCTTGGCGGACCTTTGAGCCCATCTGTTGTATGTTTATTGAACGAATCATTTGGAGTTATTGTTTATGATTTTTTTTTCTTTTAGAACAGACAAAGGATTAAGCCAGCCTTGTGTATATCACTTGTGATTTGATTGATGAGCAGAATCGTGAAGTGCTAGTGTTTGTGTCGTCTCTGTTCGTCCTTCACTGTCAACGAAGCACTGCAGCTCCGAGATATATAGACACCAGAAGAAGGAAGTCAAAAGTTTTGGTTACGAAGGTGTAGGACGTAGTGTTCAACCCTGTATAGTATTGCAGCATGTAGGTGGGTGGCTGAGATGTTAAGGTTTCATTGCTGACCGTCCGGTATGGTGTCTGAAAGGCTTTTTATAATGTCCGTTCTTCTTGCCAGAGGCATATGTGTATATTTCTCCATCTTGTTATATATATATATATATATATATATATATATATATATATATATATATATATATAACATTTGGGAAACCATTTCCTCTGTGTCCATTAGATGGTGGTTGTAATCTGGCGGGATCGCACCATACCATTTTAAAATGAACGGAGGACAACGACACGCCGGAAGGAACGCGTCGCATCTATCGATAAAACCTCTTTAGTCCGAAGCGTCGCCGCCCACTGCTGGAGGGCCATTGTCACTCTAAGGACGCGTGTGTTGCGTCCACTTCACACTGGACATGGGTAGTACAATGCCCGTTGCCAGGGTGCGACATAGTGCTAAGCCCCATGCGATGGGTTCGGCTAAAAGGGGTTATCATGTAGTCTCTCTTCTGTGGTAAACTGGACCCTATCTGAGAAATGACCAGGGTTACCAACGACTGCCGGTCTGGAGTTCCCTCGCTCCTCGAGATGTTTTAGTGCCCTTGGGCACATCACACTGGGGTAGCCTTAGTGCCTTTGGGACTCAGGGGTGCCAGTCACGTGTGTGTGTGTGCCCAGGCGAGGGCCATGGGCGTGGTAAAGCGCAGAGGTGGCGAGCGAGACGAGGGAGCGCGCGTGTTGGTAGCAGTGTAAAATGATGCGGTGACGAAGGCGCGCTTCCATATCTGTGATTAACTCCTCCTGATTGGCGGAGTGGCAGACAGAAAATTGGGATATGAAAATTGGGAGTAGATTGGAATAGGAGGCACTCACTCCGGAACCTTTAAGGAAATGGGGAGAACTTGAAGTAGATGAGGTCATGGTGTTTTTTGTTGTCAATTTGAGGTTTCAGGATTTGGATGAGAAACGATTTAATCGATTCGTGAAGTATGTCATGTGTTGATTCGCTTTCGTATGGGAGGGCAGTGCAGAAATGTTGATGGTCAGAAAGTTGAGCTTCGTTAAATAGGTTTCGATTCGGTTATTTGCTGTGCTTGTTTTTTTTTATATGGTATTAACAAGAATTATTATGTTTTGTATAGAATTAAGCTATACGTTTTAGTCATTTCCCTTGTGTATCAAACGTTCTCTCTCTCTCTCTCTCTCTCTCTCTCTCTCTCTCTCTCTCTCTCTCTCTCTCTCTCTCTCTCTCTCACCCTGTTCCTCCTTCTCCAACCTTCGTTAGCGTATAAATGCCTCATAAAACCATAATGATCGAATCCCATCTCGCGTTCTTCCGTCACATACGAAACAAAATAGCATCACGAGGACTTCCCAGTGTTGAAAACACTATAGAGAAATAAGGACCTCTTGTCTCGCTCGCTTGAGCCGTTCCTTTTTGCTCGGCACAGAGAGAGAGAGAGAGAGAGAGAGAGAGAGAGAGAGAGAGAGAGAGAGAGAGAGAGAGAGAGAGAGAGAGGAGGGAATCAGTGGGGAATGATGTATGAGAGGAAACCCATAGAGGAATTAATATTACGTGGGGACACCCCCCCCCCCCGAAAAATAAGGGACAGGGGCCTCCCCCTACCCCCCACCCCCTCCTAAAACCACAATTTCTTGAGCAATGGATGGGGCTGTTTGGTTGCCACCTCTCGCCAGAACTTTATTAATAACTCCATGATTTACAAACTTTTTCCTTCATTTAGACTTCTTCTTACATCTTACGACCCACCCCCCCTGGCCATGGAGAGGGAAGGAGGAACCAATAGGATGGAGTGATGGAGATGGAAGGAAGGAGTGATGAAAAGCGCCACCAGTGAATGTTGGCGGTGTGTGTGTGTGTGTGTGTGTGTGTGTGTGTGTGCGCAGGGGAGCGTCGCCCGCCACTCCCAACTGCCTCCGTCGCTGACTTCGAAATGATATTGTGCGATAGGCGATTAATATAAGATTTATACGTATTGGAACCGAGATGGGGAGCTGTGTAGAAGAAAGCTGTGGGGAGGAGGAGGAGGGCAGGGGAGGGGAGTAGGGGGAAGAGAGAGGGAGTGAGAGTGAGGGGGTAGGGGGAGGGTAAAGGGCAAGGGGAGGAAGACACAAAGGGAGATTTTATGAATTAAGGGGCGTGGCTAATGGATGTGGCAAAAATCGACTATACTGTGTGTATATATATATATATATATATATATATATATATATATATATATATATATATATATATATATGTATATATTTTAATTTTTTACACATCAAAACATTAGATTGCTTCTTCACTCGTTAGGCATAACGAAGCAAATATTTCTGCAGGTAATATGAAAGAAAAATAGTTCAGTAAAAGCACTCACCTAATTTCGGAAACAAATTAATAAGGATCATAGTTATCCAGACTGATCAGCGGCGGGATAGTCTGCAAACCTAGTTCACCATCTTGCAAGTTGCAGTAGATTGCTAAAGAATGGTTTCATGACTGCCTAGTCGCTCTCCCTCGTCTTGATCTATAGTGAGTCTGTCTTGGTTAGTACAGTCAGCTGGTGTACTGTACTGCAGACGTAGGCACGACACCCAGACGTAGTACCTGGCAGGCGGCGATGATGTCAAAAATATGAAATCTATGAACGCTATGGAGTAGCCGTGTCCTTTGATCACATGAGTAAGATGGTACGAACTTTGAGCACGGAGGTACGACCCATGAGCACGACGGTACGACGCTTGAAAACGATGGTGCGTACGACCCTTCGAAGGCACGATGGTCTCTGGTCGTCTTGCTGACCAAATACCTGGTCAAAGGCCAAGCGTTGATACCCCCAGGGTCGTTACCGTCGTGTTCAGGGTTCAAAAACTAAGTGGTTAGAGGAAAGCAAGGACATGTCTGTGGGGCTTGGCTGTGGGTACGGGGCTTTGAATTTTGTAGTATTATATGTGACAGACAAAGAGATGTTCCTAGGGCTGCCATGCTACGAGGGAAGATGGCGAACCAGCATGAAGAACAAACATATATATATATATATATATATATATATATATATATATATATATATATATATATATATATATATATTCTAATTAGGTTCACCGTATCCTGCGTAGGGAGGTAGTCAGGAGAGGCAGGATGTCCCGCGGGAAACGTTCGTCGTCTTGGGTCTCGTGGTGCGGCTGCAGGAGAGGCGTGTGTAGACGCCTTAGGACAAGGATGTCTTTGCTCAGGCTTCCCTCTAGGGCCTCACACAGTCACCCAGTGACATGTCGGGTGTTGACCTGTAATCTGTCGGATGTTGAACTCTGACCAATCGGCTACCATTCTCCCCAGAACATTGTGGGCAACCGGCCATCAGCCGCCGTGGCCTCTTGGCTGCCCGGAGGATCATAGTGCAAGTTTCTTAACCCCTTCGAATCCCAGGCTTACTTTCGGCTACGTCGCTTGACACTCTTGGGAAAGGAAAAAAAAAAAGAAATATAAGTAATGTGACGTGTATTGATACTCCGTCTGCACTGGCTGGCTTACCGTCAAGTGGACTTCATATTCAGTCACATTGAACTGATACAGCGTCACTTTGGCCGACACATACCGCCACACCGTTACTCTGGCTTGACGCGCCGTCACATTGGCTGACATACTGTTACACTGGATGACGTGTCACACTGAATCGGCAGCTATGACGTACCGTCACGCTGTTTGACATACCATCACACTACCTGATGTGTCCCGTCACGCTGACCTGAGGGACGGTTAATACCAGACAGACGTATTGCCGTACTGACGCATCGTCATACTGACATACTGTCACTATTGCCGTCACACACTGACACTTTAACACACACGCACTTCGGAGAATCTATATGAACAGCGCTTCGTTGTAGAATGCGCGAAACGAAAGTGAAAATATGAAAAATAGACGATTACCTTCGAGAGACGCAGTACCAACGATAGTGTAGTCATTAATGAAATAAGCACTAATTAATGGCATGATGGATGCTAACGATGGTTATGATAAGAGTGTTAAGAGTAATGATACAAAATGCTAAAAGTGTTGGTGAGGCAAGAGGGAAGGGGAGGGGGGAGGGGAAGGCATGTGGGTTGTTAATTAGCGTGGTAAAAGGGGGGGTTGGGGAAGGGGGTAATCTGGCCCCACTCGTTGGTATTAATCGCCTCCACCGGAAGTGACGTCTTAATTCAGGAACCTAGAGGGGACGGGGAGGGTGGGTTTGGAAGAGGGGGGGGGGGGTGAAACAAGGTTAGGATGGGGTAGGAAAGAAGAGAGGTGGGTTAGGGAATGTGTAAGGACAAGTAGAAGTGAGTAAGGGAGTGTATAAGGTGAGGAGGAAGGGAGGATAGGTAGGGGGAATGTATAAGGGGAGGGAGAAGGGAGGAAGGGTAAGGGAATGTAAAAGGCGAGGGAGCATTTGGTAAGGAAAGAGAGCAGAGTAGCAGAAGATAGGAGAAAGATTTATGAGTTTATATGAAAAGAAGGTGACGTAAGTGAGGAGAAGCCTGGGTAAGGTGAGGGAGGGAAGGTAAGAGAGAGAGAGAGAGAGAGAGAGAGAGAGAGAGAGAGAGAGAGAGAGAGAGAGAGAGAGAGAGAGAGAGAAGGGATTGCTATGAGGCATTGTCAAGGAAGGAAACTGTAAGGGAAGGTGGATGAGGCATGAGGAAAATTGTTGAAAGAAAACTATTAGAGTAGTAAGGGAGGTGTGGAGTGAAGGAGGTGTGGAGTGTGGGGGGGTGTGGAGTGAGGGAGGTGTGGAGTGTAGGAGATGTAGAGTGAGGGAGGTGTGGAGTAGGGGAAGTGTGGAATGAGGTTTGTGGAGAGGTAGGAAAGAGGAAATATTTGCCATAGAAAGAGAGATACGTACTCAGGAAAGTGGGCTAAGCTGTGGACGATGTTTTAATGCGTTAATAATTCATATATATATATATATATATATATATATATATATATATATATATATATATATATATATATATATATATATTCAACAACTGATGTTTCCTTCCGGAGACGTATCTTCAAAATAAGCAGAAATTCCAAGGCAGTTTCAGTACTGAGTATGTTTGCTACATCACGCAGTTGACCTCAGCATTTTGCACTCTCACCGTCCATCGTGGGAGTCCAGACTGTTAATAGTAATTTACAGCAATTAGACAATATAGATTTATCTTGTAAATTGCTGTTAGAGGACTGGCTACCCACGGTGGAATTCGAGAGTCCGAAACATTTAGGTCAATAAAAGACGTGTACCAACCTTGTTCTCATACAGTATTGTCTCTGTCTGTCTGTTTGTCTGTATCTATGTCTGTCTGCCCGTATCTTTGTCTGTCTGCCTGTCTGTGGTGACAGGGGAATGGAGCAAATATTTTAGCATCGATAGAAAAAGAAGAAAACATTGTTTATTTTCATGGATTGCAGCATTCGTCGTGTTCTCTTAAAAACGACGTACGACCTGTTTCATTAACGCTGCTTGAGGAGCTTATGGTATAATCAGTTATGTGTGTTATTTAATTGCGGGACAGCATGTGTGTGTGTGTGTGTGTGTGTGTGTGAGAGAGAGAGAGAGAGAGAGAGAGAGAGAGAGAGAGAGAGAGAGAGAGAGAGAGAGAGAGAGAGGTTATTGTAGAGGGGATATCTGGGCGTTTATGGGTGTTCTAAAGAATTTCAAATAATTTCGGTGGAATGCCGTAAGGTAGACAGTTTGGGGGGGGGATGGTTGGTGGAGGAGTAGTTAGAGGGGCGGGGGGAGAAGTGATTGAAACAGAGCAAAATTAGAAGAGAGAGAGAAAGAGAGAGAGAGAGAGAGAGAGAGAGAGAGAGAGAGAGAGAGAGAGAGAGAGAGAGAGAGAGAGAATGGCAAAGAACATGGGTAATGAGAGGGATATACGAATGAGGAGGACAGCATACGAAAGAGAAGAGGAGGGAGGGGGGAAGGGGAAGGGAAGGGAAGGGGAATGGAAGGAGACATCGAAAGATGGGAGGACCAAAAATAGAAGGCAAAAAATTTGGGCAGCGGGAGCGGGACTTAATTCATGCAGGCACATGAGACGACGCTGCAAAACACAGATTTTTCACAGAAGCGGTGACGCTGTGCTTGTTGGGGGGGGGGGGGGGGGGGGGGAGATGATGATATCGGAAGGGCTGCACCGTAACACTCCCTGTAATGGAGGACGCGCGCCCCATGAGGCGGGGGGTGGCGGTGTGGGGAGAGAGAGAGAGAGAGAGAGAGAGAGAGAGAGAGAGAGAGAGAGAGAGAGAGAGAGGGGGGAGAGAAGAGGAAGAGAGTAGAGAGGTAGAGGCATACATACATACATACATACATACATATATATATATATATATATATATATATATATATATATATATATATATATATATATATATATATATTTATATATATATATATATATATATATATATATATATATATATATATATATATATATATATAGGGAAATGGGGGGGGGGGATTGCTGGATGAGACAGAGGAAGAAGAATGAGGTGGAGGTATATTAATGGAAGGAAATTGTGGGGTTGAGGTTAGAGTTAAGGGATAGAAATAGGGACGGAGATAGTCAGGGAGGAGGGGAGCGTTGTGTGAGGAGGGGAAAGAGATAGGGGAGAGGAATGGTGGCAGAATGAGAGGTTAGCCAGAGTGGGGGAGAGTGGCACGTGGCAGACTCGCTGGCATCACTGTGTGACCAAGGCCCCAGCAGCAGTGCTCCTCCTCGGTACTAGAGGGTCACGTCTCCCGAGACTGCTGCTGCTGCTGTGGTGAGGGCGTGAGCGAGGCGCTACTGGAAGGGGAAGGTGTGGTGGTGGAGGTGGAGGTAGGGCAGTGTGTGGGGGGAAGAAGGTGTTGCACTCGTGTGTCCGTCATATGTGCATTGTTAAATGAAGGTGATTTGATTATTCACTTCAGCATCTTTTTTTTTTTTTGAGACACTAGCTGTCTTTTGAAAGAATCATGTAGGACGCTGTGGGGAGATAATTAAAAGATTTTATGGGTAGACAAAGATAGCATGCTATGGGGAGAGAAGGATAGCACGCTATGGGGAGACAAGGATAAGATTTTACGGAGAGACAAGTAAAAGATTTTATGGGGGAACATGGATAGGACGCTATGGGGGGTCAGGTATAGCATTATATAGAGAGACAACGGTAAGATATTATAATGAATCAGGTATAGGATTATATAGGGAGACAAGGATAGGACGTTATGGCGAGAGAAGGATGTGGGAGGAAAACTGGGGAGAGTTGGAAACAGTGGAGTGACATGAACGTGCTGTTGTACATGCTCCAGATGTACACGTGGAGCATAACTAGTGCGATATATGTACATAACTAGTGCGATAGATAACGCTAGATCTATATTTAGTAGAAGTACAGTTTGATAACGTCTCAGTGCAGGATGGAAGGAGAGAGGGAATGGAGGTAGAAAGTTCTCTTACCGGCCAGGTGGATGGAAGAGGGGGATAGGGAGGTGTGAGGCTATGGGAGAGAGAGAGAGAGAGAGAGAGAGAGAGAGAGAGAGAGAGAGAGAGAGAGAGAGAGAGAGAGAGAGAGAGATGGCAGGTGGGTGAGAGGAGTAGCTAAAATGAGGGGAAGGGAGGGGGTGTGTGGTGCTGTGAGGGAGGGTAGTGAGGGGAGACGGTTGATGACATTCTGGGGGCACCATTTGGAAATAAGATATCGGGAGTATATTAGTGAGACATGGGAACCACAGGGGAGAGCCGGCTGAACATTTAGAAGGGTCAGCTATAATGCTGGTATGAATATTAATACTCGGTCATTTGGGATGGCTAAGAGCCAGTGGGAGATGGCTCGCCCTACCGGCTTACTGGGGGCCAGGGTTTATTATGCTCTTACCGGGGAGTACAGAGATACTGGTGAATACAAGATACCGGAGCGATACAGTGGTAACGGGGAGTACAGAGTTACAGGGGATTTACAGTGATACCGGAGCAATGCTATGGTACCGAGAGGTACCTTGTGGTGATGTGATGTTCAGGCACCGTGTCCACGGGTACCAGGGTCATACATGGGTACCTGGGACATTCGCAGATACCACGGGTATGCACAGGTGCCGAGGCATACACAGATATCAACTATACAGGTACCGGGCCATACATGGATACCAAGATCATACACAGGTACTGGCGACATCCACAGGCAAGTGGGTATAAAGAGATATTCGGGTGGATACACAAGCACTGGGGGGCATACGTAGGTACTGCGTAATACAGAGATGCCTTGGGACATATAGGTACTGCAGAGGTGTATAAAGAAACCGGGGCCACCGCAAGGTACTTATGCCAAGGAGAGGTGCATAAAGTATGCATCAGTACGGGAGGCGTACTAAGACACCGGGGCATTAAGGAAGATGAAGAATCTGAAGGAGGCAGCGGCATACTGGGGGGTGAAGGTCAAGCAGAGGTGCCGGGAACTATACAGGAGCATACATAGGTAAGGGGGACCCATACAGGGGCATACACTGGTATCGGAAACCCACACAGACGGACCGGCAACCGTACAGAAGGTCGAGGAACCATGCAGAAGTACCGGGAAGGTTACAAAAAGGTACCAGCAACCATACTGAGATATCAGGAAGCTTAAAGAAGTACGGGAAACCATGCAAAGGTACCGGAAGAACCATACAGAGGTACCCGGGATCATACAGAGGTACGGTAAACCATGCAAAGTTACCGGAAGAACCATACAGAGGTACCGGCGAACCATACTGAGGCGTACAGAGATACCGGGAACCACAGAGGCTCATGGGATGAGAGGTGGTCGGGATACAGAAGCATCTGGTTGACGACGTGGTCGTGGGGCGGGGGTACAACGACCCCTCCCCCTCTCTTCCGCCCGTCGCGTGATGGCACCGACGACTCTTTAATGGTCTCGAAATGTAATCCTCCCACAGGTTTGACTCCATTATCCGGACTCGTCACTGGCCTTAATACCGGCCGTCAGGATTCCATTAGTACCAGCGGAGCGCCACACAGCGTCCACAGTGGGCCCGCATTAACTATTAACCACAAGCGGGAACTAAAACATATCCAGTGATGCATATTGGTCTGAACGCTGATCCCAACCTCGTATGAGGAAAATGTCGTGAAGTTTTATTCAAGGAGGGACACGTGTGTGTGTGTGTGTGTGTGTGTGTGTCTTTGTTGGTCGATTTGTATGTATATATGCCTGGTAGGGGGGGTGGAGGTAGTGGTTGGTTCGGCGGGGGTTCGAACAGAGCCCCCAATCTTGTACAACCGTTCACACATACTGGATTCCTGCAAGTGTATAACTTGTCAGTTCAGTGAGGAATATTTTATGATTCTGTGTACGGGACGCCACCACCTCCTCCTCCTCCTCGTGGACGGGGCTGATCATAAGGTATTCAACAGCTGTATATTGTCATGGCAATGTGGCGGTGGTGGTGGGTGGAGTGCCCCTTGAGGTAGGAGAGTTGGAGACATATAGACACGGGGTTTTGTGGCTCTTGGGTTGTTGTGGTAAATATGATGCGTCTGTGGACGTAAGGAGATTCTTCCACAAGTCTTCTTATTTCTTTTTTAAGTTACGTTTAAGTTAAGTTTAAGTTTGTCTTTGAAGAACCTATGCGCTTTTGGCGCCAGCTCGGCTTGCTAATGATAAAGATTCGAAATTGATGTATTTTTTTTCTTTTTTTGGCGACAGAAGTTAGTGGTCAACTGTGATTATAGCGTATTGAAGGAAGTCCTTGATCCTTCGATTCTCACGGTGTCATTGTGCGTCACCTGTGACCGCATGACGTCATTTCCTGACACCCTTCCCATTAGACCATCCAACGGCTTGATCCATTTGTCTGTGGTGTAGGGAGGCGGTCGACATGATGCGACCTAGACAAACCGAACACGAAACTTACCTTTCCACTTGGTAGGTTCCATCTGATAGTTAGGTGGTGGTGTCCAACGTGGTAGGTTCCATCTGATAGTTAGGTGGTGTCCAACGTGGTAGGTTCCATCTGATAGGTGGTGTCCAACGTGGTAGGTTCCATCTGATAGTTAGGTGGTGTCCAACGTGGTAGGTTCCATCTGATAGGTGGTGTCCAACGTGGTAGGTTCCATCTGATAGTTAGGTGGTGTCCAACGTGGTAGGTTCCATCTGATAGTTAGGTGGTGGTGTCCAACGTGGTAGGTTCCATCTGATAGTTAGGTGGTGTCCAACGTGGTAGGTTCCATCTGATAGTTAGGTGGTGTCCAACGTGGTAGGTTCCATCTGATAGTTAGGTGGTGGTGTCCAACGTGGTAGGTTCCATCTGATAGTTAGGTGGTGTCCAACGTGGTAGGTTCCATCTGATAGTTAGGTGGTGGTGTCCAACGTGGTAGGTTCCATCTGATAGTTAGGTGGTGTCCAACGTGGTAGGTTCCATCTGATAGGTGGTGTCCAACGTGGTAGGTTCCATCTGATAGTTAGGTGGTGTCCAACGTGGTAGGTTCCATCTGATAGTTAGGTGGTGGTGTCCAACGTGGTAGGTTCCATCTGATAGTTAGGTGGTGTCCAACGTGGTAGGTTCCATCTGATAGTTAGGTGGTGTCCAACGTGGTAGGTTCCATCTGATAGTTAGGTGGTGGTGTCCAACGTGGTAGGTTCCATCTGATAGGTGGTGTCCAACGTGGTAGGTTCCATCTGATAGTTAGGTGGTGTCCAACGTGGTAGGTTCCATCTGATAGTTAGGTGGTGTCCAACGTGGTAGGTTCCATCTGATAGTTAGGTGGTGGTGTCCAACGTGGTAGGTTCCATCTGTTAGTTAGGTGGTGTTCAACGTAGTCCAGCCTCACAATAGGTTGTCTTTATCTCGCCGAATCTAACCCCGACACCTTCCTGTGGAAGGAGAATGAAAGAAAGTTCCCAGCCTCCGAGATGATGATAATGATGATGATGATAATGATGATGATAATGATGATGATAATGATGACTATGATAGCAGTTATCACCATTCTGACTCCAAGACGCTCTGACGATACGTAAGATCAGTCACTTAATTGTATAGAAATCAGGATAAGTATGAAAAGTAATTCACTGTATGTAGATGCGTCATAATCCAATACGTTCTATATATATATATATATATATATAAGTTATTTTGACCATGATGTAATCTGTACTGGCGTAATGTGTTTGAAACACTGGCCATTTTTATATCGTATTGGTTATTGAGGTAATAGGATTATTTAAAAGGCGCGTCTCTGTGAGAATTATACCTCACACACCATGGGAAAAGATAGCAAAAAGTATATTGGAGGTTTTTCTCTGGTGGCTGTCTCTCTTACGTGATATTAATGATATTTATTACTGAGGTTAGGAAGGTTAATGGGATATCGAGAGATGTGATGGCCGGCTCGTCTTCATGTGGAGATGTGTGTGGAATGTGCCAGATACCGGGGTGGTGTGGCTCTGAGTTGGATGTGTCATGGGATGTGTCAGTACCTGGGATTGTGTCGTGATCTGGGATTGTCTCGGTAGTACATTGTCCTCCCGTGTAACACACACACACTCATATATATATATATATATATATATATATATATATATATACACATAATGCCGTCCAAGAGCGAGGATTCGAACCGGGTATCGTTTGCGAGGTGCTGGGTATGCTAACCGCTCGGCTATGCATAGGTAAGTGGTCAGCGTACCCAACATAACGCAAATGGGACGAGGTTCGAATCCTGCTGTCGATGGGCATTATGTGTTCTATGAAAGTGCGTGTTCATATGCTCTATATTCATATATATATATATATATATATATGAATATATATATATATATATCCGTCCTCATACATTGACATACCCCAGTACATATGACAATTTAAGCGTATCATGTGTACTTAAGAGTGTGATTAGATTCAGAGAGTGTGGCACCCTCTGTGTAAACAGTAGTTAAGGGAGTTGTCCATCCCCCCCCCCCCCCGCCTGGACCATGTCTGGTAGGCATGTACCTCCTAATTAGGTGAGAGGAATGCATCAGTTCGTGTGACACATGTTACCGATACTTAGTTCCAGCATTTTCATAAGTTACAGCTCTGTGTGTGTGTGTGTGTGTGTAATTGCCTGTTTACCTGTTTCTACCGCAGTGGGAGGGGGTTTGATATTCATGGGGCTCCATCTCGTGTGTGTGTGTGTGTGTGTGTGTGTGTGTTCACCAATCTCTTATTAACACTCGCATGTTTCAGTGAATCATCACGACAGATTCAAAGGTTCACGTTCACCCATGAGAGAGTCAGG
Source organism: Panulirus ornatus (assembly GCF_036320965.1). Lineage (NCBI taxonomy): Eukaryota > Metazoa > Arthropoda > Malacostraca > Decapoda > Palinuridae > Panulirus > Panulirus ornatus. Next base: position 31,744,754 of record NC_092234.1, on the reverse strand, counting down.
TAACGCAAGACCCGCAGTGAATGCTATAGTCCCGCCTCGCCCGTAGCGATTGACGCGCTGGGGCCCCTTGCTAGGGAGAGGTCAGGGGGCAGGATACAGTCTCACGCTTCGGGTACAGCAGCCTTACCTTCTGTATCCCTTGTGCTGACGCTGACGACCCAGTTTTTGAATTATGGTTGACGCCGCTTAAAGCGATAAAGATAAAAAATTTCTTCGAGTACCAGAGGAGTAATGAAGTCAAAATAACTGACTGTGGTTTTGTAAAGATGAGACTAATACATCGCTATGTTGTAGACGTGAAAATAGATATTCCTTGTATATACATATTTTTTTTACTGGCTATTCATTATTTTTGAACCAGTTATGCATTATTTTTGTACTTTTATATTTAGATTTTGTACCGGTTAGGCATTATTTTTGTACCGTTCATGAATTATTACCGTACCGGATTTGTATTATCTTTCCACAGCTTATGCACTGTTTATGTATGTGTTATGCATCCTTTTTTGTACCGATTATGCTGGTTATGCATGATTGTGCACCGGATATGCATTACGTTAATGCATTACGTTTTGTACCGTTTATGGATTTTTTCGTACCGGTTATGTTCGATTTTTGTACCAGTTATGCAGGATTTTGTACCGGTTACGCCTCTGTCGCCTGAGGTGTACGGGAGTTACGACGTGTGTTGGCTGGTGCTTCCCTCCCTCACTTCCTCCGTCTGGCCTCTCCTTCCTTGTCGTCGTCCCTCCCACTCCCCAGGACTCGTGTCAGTCGTCTCCCGTTCGTGGCGGCACCTCGGTGTCGTTCGTGGTTATTGGTTTCCGGCGTCGTGGCGTGGTTGTCGCATTTCAGGACTTTGGCGCATCAGCGTTGTTGTCGTCTTGGCGCCGTTCGTAGTGACGTAGCGCGTCAGCGTTGTTGTCGTCTTGGCGTCGTCCCTTGTGGCCTAGGGCGCCAACGTTGTCGTCTCCAGGTATCTGGCCCTTGGGCGTCGTCGTCTTTGTCTTGGTCGTTCCTGGGAACACACACAGCTTCGTATTCAGAGCAGGCGATGAATTTTGATTTTGAGTTTGATGAAGTAGGTATGAAGGGAGAATGAAAATCTGGAAATATGGAGCTGGAAGTCCAGAAACATGGAGCACAAGGCCTCTCCCCGTCACCACTGCTCTCCCAGGGGAAGAACAATGAGAACAGTCTTGTTCCCCCCTTAGGGTGTGGTTCATTAACTCTCTGAATATGTAAATATATCTAGGAATATCCATTAATTCGTATCTCCCATAGTGAATTATGCACAGCTTAATAATTATCCTGTTTATTATACATATAGTATTATTATTATTAATGGAGGATCTCATCTTGTAATTCCCTTATTAGATATCTTTCTTAAAGAGTTTTTAAAGTAATTATATCACTTGTTATGCTGCTCTGTGTTTGTTCATTCGAACGGCATTCGAAACTCCATTTTCATACTTGTCTTTTGTTTTTTTGTTGTTTTTTCGCGATTTTTTTTTTCCAGCCCCCTGGCGGCAGCTATTCGCGGACCGGGTTCAAATCTCCATTTTCGCTCAGTAATTGACGTTTCATTAGGAATCTTGAGTGGACGCGATAAGACCAACTAATTTTGGGGAAAACGAGTTTATAATTCTCGAAATGAAGTTACCAATGGCAGGCAGGATGGGAGAGGGACTGAAAGGGGCATGATTGGTGGTGGTGGTGGTGGTGGAATGGGTGTGTGGCTGAAAGAGGAGGGAGAGAGAGAGAGAGAGAGAGAGAGAGAGAGAGAGAGAGAGAGAGGTCATGAAGGAGAAAAGGGTTGCATATGGAAGGGGACGAGAAAGGTGTCAAGGGAAAGAAAAGGGTCAGTATAGAAAGGGAAAAGGCGTTTTAAGAAGAAAACAGTTAAAAAGGGAAGGGAAAAGGGAGATAAAGTGGTGAAAGATAGAAGGGGGACGAAAGGAGTTAAGGGAAAGAAAAGGGTTAAAGAGGTAAGGGTCAAGGTGAAGAAAAAGGTCAAAGATGGAAGGAGAAGAGAAAGGAGTCAAAAGGAGGAAAAGGGTAAGGGAGGAAAAAAGAGGGAGAGTGTACATAGAGGGGAAGTGGAGAATACGAGAAAGGGATGATGGAGGTATATGTTAGAGGGGAAGATATTTATGGATAAGGTGATACTCAACAAGCTGGTCACATTCTACAATGTTAGAACTAGAGTATGATTCTCAAGTCTGGTCACTGCACTTAGAGAATCACTAAAACTGATAGAGAAGGTGTAGAGGAGGGCAACAAAGATAGTACCAAAATTAAGAGAGCCAATTCATCGTCCATGGAGGAAAAAAAAAGTAAGGGGTGACCTGATCACTACCTTTAAGATTCAAACTATTTTCATGATATATCATTAGTGAACAGTTCTACGAGTTATGCAAGGATAGAACAACCAGAAGCCATAGCATGACATTAAACAAGAAACTTGTTAGAAAAGATATAAAGTAGTACGTACTTTGTAATATATGATTGGAAATGTACAGGATGAATAAATCGCCACTCTCCCGTGCAATTTACAAGGTATTCAGAGCAAATTTATGCCGTTGTACATCTTTTCCCCCCTTACATTTATGCAGTAACACTATACAGGCATTCCGCTAATCCTCGAGCAACTCACCTTGAGCCGGACAAACACTGATCAGAAATCATGATTAACGAGTCAACAACAACAGTCTCCCCCTTCTTGAGAAATTCATCTGCAGTCCCATCCACTTCATCCGGTTTGCCACACTTCATCTTACTCAAGGCTTTCACCACTTCTCTTTTCATCGATTGTATACCAGCACGTCCCAAACACCCTTCAGGTGTCACCCAGTCATATAATACACTTAACAGTCCTTCAAAATGCTCACTTCATCTGCTTCCTTCACTGATGCTTCTGTTTGTTCTTTTGTACACTTACCCTATTGACCTCCTTCTCAAGCATTTTCTCATGCTTCCTGACGTATGCTGATACCATCTTACCCCAACACTCATTTGCCCTCTTTTTTCAGCCCCTGCATTCTCGTCTTGACCTGCCAATTCTTCTTTTACATCTTTCAATTACTTGCACTCCTTCCCTGCAAGGCAACTTTCTTTTGTCTTTCAACAACTTAAATTCTTCTCCCCCATCACTCACAACCCCTTTTCACCTACTTACGTCCCACCTCATGCGTGTCACTTACTTCTCACGCACATGTAAACGCTACTTCCCAATATGCCTCTCATTCCCCGCCTGCTCCCTTAGTTTCGTTTATTCTAACCTTTTGCTATTCTACACTGTGCCTCTTTGTTTCCTTCTTTTGGACTTTCCCTATTAGTTCTCTGTGCTTCTTTAATTGCCAAACTTGAGAAGCATATTCTTGTTTTGGCCAAATGTAGGATGTGAACAGTGTACTGATTATTTCCTTATCTGTATGCTTTAATGTAGCTTTGACATTTGCCAGCAGAATTATTTATGTATGTATGCATATATGTATTTATGCTTGAGGGGTTTTAGTTCCTTGTGCACATATGTATGTGTGAAATACCCACCCACAGCACGTATTGCTTTCTGATTAATGATCTCGTACGACGTTTGGTGATAAGGAACATTTCTATTAATGTCAAGCATTTTCCGGCGGATTTGTATCAAGTCGGATATTGCTTATGAGTGTCACGAGGCATTGACTCCTACGTAAGGCTGTGGTTTGGTTTCTTCTTACCCTCCTCACACTGGTGTCAGTCATTATATTCTTCTCTCACGAGGCAGAGGCACTCGCATGTAAAGGTACATTTGTATCCCTTGTGAATCGTCTGTTTCAGTAGGAGTCTGGCTGATTCCCACCATCGCTCCTCCAGTTTCTGCTTCTCATGCATCTGTCCTTAACCTTCATGTTCCTCTCTTGGTCGTATGTCTCTCCCTCTGTGGTGCTCATATTCCCCACCACTGTGGTACTCATTGCCATGTATTTCAGTCTTCATTTCCACCTGTTGTGCTCCTCTCTTAATTACCTGTTGTGCCCATTTCTGCTTCCGTGGTACTCATTCCCGATGGGACTCATTTCTGCCTTTTGTGGAACTCATCTCTCGCTCGGCTGTACTCATTTCTATTTCTGTCCTCCTCATATCTCCTGACAGATACATTTTTTTTCTTCTGGTCTGATGATAGTTTTCCCGTTTTCTTCTGGTATGATGATAGTTTTCCCGTTTTCTTCTCATTTGTTCCACTGTGTTCACTCGCCTTCCCTCCACATCTCTCGTGTACCCTCTCTCATGCTTGCTTCTTCGGTTCTGTCTGCTAGTTACTTTATCTTTTCTGCTCCTTATATTTACACTTTTTGTCTCCTCTCTGCTACTTTCTTCTATGTTCTTACCCTTAATGTTATTTGTTTCAGTCCTTTCTATTACTTGCTGTTACCCTCTCTAGTACTTGTGACTACCCTCTCTGTTACTGGTTTCTACCCTCTCTACTTTCATCCTCTCCTCTACTTGTTTCTACCCTCTCTTCTTCTTCTTCTCTACCCTATCTGCTTCTTGCTTCCATCCTCTCAGCCACGAGTTTTCCCTCCCTGGTAATCGTGTTTCCACAGTTTTCCTCCCTCTCTAGCGATTGTTTCCCACCCCTTCATCCTTCATAGCGAGTTTTTCCCCCTACCATCTCGTGTTCGTGACCCTTGTGAGGGGTCAGGTCAAAGACCGGGCCATCATCCCTGTTGGTGGCACCGCCGTGGTCAAGGGTCGTACCGTCGTGGTCAAGGGTAGTACCGCCGTGGTCAAGGGTCGTACCGTCGTGGTCAAGGGTCGTACCGTCGTGGTCAAGGGTCGTACCGTCGTGATAAAGAAGTTAACGCATATATTTTCACCCATAGATAAGCGACTCGTACTCATCCTATACACACATGAGCCCGTCCCTCATACTCTCTCTCTCTCTCTCTCTCTCTCTCTCTCTCTCTCTCTCTCTCTCTCTCTCTCTCTCTCTCTCTCTCCTTTCGACACCGTTCCCCCCTGCCTCCTCCACCCCCCCTCTCTTTAACACGTACCTCCCTCACCCGCCCTCATTTCTCCTTCTGTGACTCATTATTGTTTTACTTCTGAGACTCATTAGTCTCCCGCTCATAAAACTCGTTTACTCATCTTTTTTTTTTTACTCACCGCTACTCTCATACTCACGACTTGTCTCTCTCTCTCTCTCTGGCTCCCATTATGCCCCATGATAGATACTCACTTCCCCATCTGTCATACCCAGTTACTCACTCTGATCCTCATTACTGCCCGCGTGGCACTCATTTCCCCCTAGTTGGCACTCATTTCTACATCTCTGGCACTCACCACTCCCTCTGTGACACTTTATTTCCTCCTCCTCCCCCTCATAAAAAATGTCGGATAATAATATGGAAATGAGAAGCGGCCGACGCTTATTATGATGAGCCAAGCGCCAGTTCCATATTCAAAAAATTTAATGAAAATTCCGCGACTCTGTGTGTGTGTGTGTGTGTGTGTGTGTGTGTGTGTGTGTGTGTGTGTGTGTCATCGTCCCATCCCTCCTGCGTTGG
>NC_092234.1:31719202-31736702 GCF_036320965.1 Panulirus ornatus | reverse complement strand
CTGATTGGGAATAATGTTCATATGACGAGGAGTGAGGCAAGAAATTGTTTATGGAGTCGACGGTTACTCGTTCAGACTGCCTGTGGATGGAGTTATCTACATTAAATATGAACTGTTAACGTAATAGACTGATCTGATCTTGAACAAATGACCTATTTTTTCCTTGCCAGTCAGTGGACACATCCTACATGCGACAGGAATTTACCTGATATATGGGTAACTCTCCTCTGCTTCTTAATGTACTCAGACGTGAGTCTCTGTGTTTGTAAAGCTTAAACGTACCAGTTAACTTTGCAGTTCACTTTACTGATATAGCAGTCAAGAAGTTATAAGGTTGTGCTTTAAATTATTTACAAGTAATAGATGTACTTTGTAAGTAAGTATATAGGATGGAACAGGTATGATGCCGAGAGAAACGTAGTAAATCATTTACTTCATTATCTTAATTGTGGTGGATGAAGACGTTTTGTGTTACACTTTATTTTGATGATATTTTTAAAAAGGATCTTGTATGATTTACCTTTAAAAAGGATCATGTATGATTTACCTTTTAAAAAGGATCTTGTATGATTTACCTTTTAAAAAGGACCATGTATGATTTACCTTTTAAAAAGGATCATGTATGATTTACCTTTAAAAAGGATCATGTATGATTTACCTTTTAAAAAGGATCTTGTATGATTTACCTTTTAAAAAGGACCATGTATGATTTACCTTTTAAAAAGGATCATGTATGATTTACCTTTTAAAAAGGATCACGTATGATTTACCTTTTAAAAAGGATCATGTATGATTTACCTTTTAAAAAAGGATCATGTATGATTTACCTTTTAAAAAGGATCATGTATGATTTACCTTTTAAAAAGGATCACGTATGATTTACCTTTTAAAAAGGATCATGTATGATTTACCTTTTAAAAAGGATCATGTATGATTTACCTTTTAAAAAGGATCTTGTATGATTTACCTTTTAAAAAGGACCATGTATGATTTACCTTTTAAAAAGGATCATGTATGATTTACCTTTTAAAAAGGATCATGTATGATTTACCTTTTAAAAAGGATCATGTATGATTTACCTTTTAAAAAGGATCATGTATGATTTACCTTTTAAAAAGGACCATGTATGATTTACCTTTTAAAAAGGATCATGTATGATTTACCTTTTAAAAAGGATCATGTATGATTTACCTTTTAAAAAGGATCATGTATGATTTACCTTTTAAAAAAGGATCATGTATGATTTACCTTTTAAAAAGGATCATGTATGATTTACCTTTTAAAAAGGATCACGTATGATTTACCTTTTAAAAAGGATCATGTATGATTTACCTTTTAAAAAGGATCATGTATGATTTACCTTTTAAAAAGGATCATGTATGATTTACCTTTTAAAAAGGATCATGTATGATTTACCTTTTAAAAAGGATGATGTATGATTTACCTTTTCGCTTGCCAACATAAGTCTGAAGGTATTATTACAGGATAACCTAGGACCGAGAGAGAGAGAGAGAGAGAGAGAGAGAGAGAGAGAGTGTTTCCACAAGTTGCAGTAGTCTTTTGATAGCACGTGTTCATGTATGTGATTTAGAATTCAGTTCTCACTTGATAACAGTTTTCCTTAAATAATAATGGATTTAGAAAGTTATATTTTCACAGGTCAAGAAAAGCTAAAGGAAATATTCATACTTTGCATTGTGCCTCTGTGACATAACCTAAAAGAAATTATTCGTAATATAACTTTGCCTTCATAATATTTGGGGTCAAGATAACTTTACGCGGTAAATCTTCACATGATGATGTAGGTTCAAAAAAGGAATTATTTACAATTTACATTTTCTCGGAACGGTGTAGGTTGAAGATACTTTATATACTTGCACTTTCCTTTGATCACATACACTTCTCTCTTCACAAACAATATCAAAAACACAAATACCTGCTTCTTGCATACCTCCTCTATACTTCCACTTGAAAGACTCTTGATCTTACACCTGTATTCCAGCGATAACGCATGACCACACGAGAGATGTACAGAATGCATACATTTTTTTCCCTTCCTTACGCTGATCACAAAGAACCGAACTTGAGACTATGTTCCCTTAAGACCAGTCACTTATGAAGGAGGAACTTTGTGCAGGAAGGTGTTGGCACACTTCAGTTGACGTGAACTTATACCTATACTTTTGAATTTAAGTTTGCGGCAGCCGAGGCCCTTATCAAGGCCATCCCATTAACGCTACATATATATATATATATATATATATATATATATATATATATATATATATATATATATATATATCCTAGCCTGAACCAGGTGCCCATTTTATCTTAATATTTCATCAGTTGAATATTATTGACATTTCTTCCTGCGTCACACACCAAAGCAGTGAACACACTTTACTGTTTAAGGTGTTCTTATGAAAGGATAAACCCACTGGGTTTCGATCGAGTGTCGTGTACTTTACCACCATCAGAACTTTTGTGCACAAAAAAAATGTCATGGGAAGGTAGTGGATTTATGGTGAGGGCATTGTGTGTGTGTGTGTGTGTGTGTGTGTGTGTGTGTGTTGAACCATAAGGAAATATACCAATGATAAGGGAATATACCAGCTATGAAGGGAATATATCAACGATAGGGGAACCTATCAACAATAAAGGAATATATAAAATAAAAATGGAAAATAGCAGCTATAAGGAAATATGCCTATTATAACCAACTGAAGGAGTTAGGAGTTTATTAACTGCGTAGATGACGGTGCGAATCGCAAAGAGTGAACAGTTTAAATGTTGTTAAGTGGAAGTTATGATTAACAGTAAATGGATGGTAGGAAGTCTATTAAGGAAGTAGGTTCGCTTCTTAATACCTTACTTGGATGGATGGAAAGCTCATTTATTCAGACCAGTGTGGATGGCTAGAAATGTCGTTTTGCTCAGACCATTGTGAATGGATAGAAAAGTTCATTTGTTCAGACCATTGTGGGTGGATGATAATAAGTCCATGTGTTATGACCCTTGTGGGCGGATAGAGAGTTTATTTGCTAGCACCATTGTGGATGGATGGAGGGTAGATGCCTTGGTAAGTTCATCTGTTCAGACCAGTACGCTCCTGCAGCAGCAACAGCAGCAGGGGTCAGAGATAGTAGTCTACTGTTGGTAACTATGCATGTGTACACATACGTAATGGGTCACAGGGAGACTCCCGAGGGAGTAGGACCCGCTGAAATAGCTGGGTTACAGGGAAGTTCCCATAGGGCGTAGAACCCGCTAGGATAACTGGGTTACAGAGGGGTGCTCCCGAGGTCGCAGGACCCGTCAGGATACAGGAGAGATATGGGTCTGGATGGGCGTTTAAGGATCATCATTCCTTGTTAGTACACAACGCTTTGATGCCATGGTCGGCTGTCGGGTTATTGGCGTCCAACACGAAGGAATCCATCCTGTCGTGGATTCTCTCGTTAAACGCGTTGAAAACCTTTTGTTCTCTCTCTCGGTTCTGTCGTGGTTCCTGACGTTCAACGCATTGAAACTTTTTTTTTCTTCATGGATTCAACAAGGCTCCTGACGTTAACGCGATGAAACCCCCTCACCCACCACCCAACCCTCTCTTTCCGGTTCGCTCCGGCGTACTGACGTTGAACACGTGGAATCCAAACCTCTCTCCCCTTCCCCCCCTTAGATCGTGTTGTACTAGCGCGCGGGCATTATCCACCGGCGTTGTAAACCTTCGTGTTCAACCCTCCCTCCCCGCCCGCTAGACCGATAGCATTGGCTGCGAAAAGCGTCGTTTCCCGCCCTCATAAATAACCATTAATAACATTCAGCTGTGGAAATATTAAAGAAAAAAAAAAAAGGAAAAGATAAATGCACAAAGAGTTGAGCGAAACATTTCAACAAAGGAGCATTGCGAACACTGGGGGAAATAAAGAATTGGATCACATTTACAATGGAAATTAAGCAAACTAAATGATTCCCAAGGCAGCCGAGGAGCGCCGCCGACGCCGGTCTGCTATGATAAACGGCTTGGCCTATCACTGCTTTGTATCAGGCCCGCGTCTGAACGCAAAAACATATTTATTATTATTTTTTTTTTCTACATCAACCCCCACCCCCCTTCTTTCCTCCTCCTCCTCCTCTCCTCCTTTCTTCTCATCTTTTTAAATCTTTTTCTAGTTATTTTCGTAAGATTTTGTCATTGATAACTCTCTCTCTCTCTCTCTCTCTCTCTCTCTCTCTCTCTCTCTCTCTCTCTCTCTCTCTCTCTCTCTCTCTCTCTCTCTGTTCGAAGTGTTAAAGTTTAAAGGGGTAGCGTTGTAGATTTGTCTTCGTTCTGTCCACGTCATCCCGCACGAAGGAGGGCGAGAGGTATATGAGAGAGAGAGAGAGAGAGAGAGAGAGAGAGAGAGAGAGAGAGAGAGAAACTGCACCCCTTCCTTCCCTTCCGGACGCCCCGGCATTTATATTTACTGTACAAAAACTCTCCCTTCACCCCCCCTCCCCCCGCTCACACACCCATGTTTTATTTCATTTCTTTTTAGCTGTACAGTTGTGTTTCATCGGCTGTGTCCAATCAGCGCACAGTTCGTCGCAGACAGACTTTTTGTTATTATTATTGGTAGGGGGAAAAGGTTGTCATATTTTAATTGACGATATATATATATATATATATATATATATATATATATATATATATATATATATATATATATATATATATATATATATTACTGGGATGGATTAAACACCGGCTGTGTCCTGAAATTAAGAAGTGTGTTAGAAAGGATGTAAAGAAGTACTTTTATAATATACGAAGAAGTAGATGAGTGGCATAAACTTGAGTTATAAGATACCGTATCTGGACAGTACACACAAGTTTAAAAAGAGTTGTATGGTAGTGGAGCAAATTAAAGTTATGGCCCCACCAGTGTAAAACTCCTGTCTCCTACACTATGATTAGGAAATTACGCACACACAGACACACACACACAAACACACACGCACACACACACACACACACACACACACACACACACACACACACACACACACACACACACACACACGTTGTTTTCAGTCCTTCATGTCCAATAATACACCATGCTAACTTAAACCGTTTACCTTTCAGCAGAGGCTTGGGGTGTACGTACGAGGAGTTATTTATAAGGTAATAATCTGGAAAGCTTCATGGAGATAAAAGATAAGACATTTATGATGAAGGAAAGCCATTAATCCCCTGTCTGAGCAGGGGCGATACCGCGTGCCAGCCAGCCTCCTGGGTCGGCGACCCTTGACCGAGTTGTGTACTTGAGAGAGTGAGTGAGAGAGAGAGGGAGTGACGGAGGATCTGATTTGTATAATACCCATGTACCTCATACCCCCCTCAGGCTACTCTCCTGTATGTATGACGGAAAACCATACGAGGGCGTACCATTCTGCGGTATATGTATACCTCCACGCTATTCCTCTCCTGTATGTGTGACGGAACTGCTTAAGGATACAAGATGCTGCGTTGTAAGTCTGTATGCTGTGTAGTGATCTCCGTGAGGTGAGTGGATCTGAATGGTGTATTGCAGGCTGGTCTGGTGTGTGTGTGTGTGTGTGAATGTATGTATGTGTGTGTGTGTGTATATACCACGTCTTAAGGTTCATGCCACGTTGCATGTATGTCTTATATACTCCATCGCCTCATGCTCTGTTAGGGGGTGTGTATGTCTGCATGGCGTGTGGTAGACTTGTTCAGCTGTCTATATTTATAAACAGAAGTTCTGTTGGTCTTTGTGTGTGTGTGTGTGTGTGTGTTGTAAGCTGGGGTAGGATGTTTCAACACACGGAGAGTAATAGAAGGTAGGCCTAACCCTCATAGGGATGGGGATCTAGGTGTCGGGGAGAGGAGTGGAGGAGAGGGAAAAGGGGGTATATCAGTGGGAGGGGAGAGCTGAGGGTTGTGGGGGGGGGGGTAAAGGAGAGGAGGGGGAGGTGGCGTTTGTTGACGTGTCTGGAGGGGGAAGGGGAGTTGGGAGGGAGGGGAGTGGGTTGGACGTGATGACCTAACAGATGTACACAACTATGACATTCCCAGGGTGGGAGAAACTCAACCCTTATACGTACGTTGCATTAACTGGCACGACGCTCCTCTCTCTCTCTCTCTCTCTCTCTCTCTCTCTCTCTCTCTCTCTCTCTCTCTCTCTCTCTCTCTCTCTCGCTGAACGGTACAGAAAGAGAACCATTAAGTCTGCAAGTATGCCATTAAACATACCCCAAAAAAATTATTTGACAAAAAAAAAAGACACACGAGAACCCAGAAAAGAAAGCTTGGAAACCTGTTTCAGCAGATTATCAAGAGAAATGGAAATCATGAATGGAACAACTGCATACAAACATGTAAAAGAAAACTGAATCTATGCTTGAGAACAGTCCTAGATGAGTCTAGAGTGGACAGATGTTTAATGAATGTGGCGGAAAAGAGAAAGGGTTGTATTCAAGTGAGACGTGTGTGGTGAGCGCTACTTACTAGACGTACCACTCTGGCAAAATCTTGTCGTAGGTACTCGTAAGTAGGTAGTTACGTAGGTACTGACGTAAGCTTCACTCTCCTCCCCTATTATATACCACCATCCCCCTCCCCTCCTCCTCCTCCTACCCCCTCTTTGCACCTCCGTAGATTCCCCCCTCCTCCTCTTCAGCCTCCCTCCCCCTCACTCACTCGCCCTTCTCCTCCTGCCTACCACCCCTCACAACCTCACCAGTTATAACTGTTCTGATAAACCATAAATCTCGCTCTAACCATGGCGCTATTAGGCCTTGGGAACCCGCCGATTCTGGCGTTTGGCTCCATTTACTGCAAAACCATTCCCACCGCTAATAAAAACACCGCCCGGCCTCGTGCCTGGCCAGAAGCGACCTTCGGCCACGTACGTCCAAGAGGTCGTTTTACCCCGACCCCGCGCCCGACCGGGACTGGGCAGCGCACGGGGGAAGGCGATTTGGACTCTGCGCCGCGGCGGCCCACGGGCGACTTTCCCGGCGTGGGGCGATGATGAATCGGAATCACTTGCATCCTTTCTCCGATAATGAGTAAAACACTCCCGACTTCCACTATTGCCTCCTAGTTCCTACCATTCTTGCCCGGGGCAACCCACCCACCCACTCCTCCTTGCTCGTCCGCACGGCGCTTCTGCTGCCACACACACACACACGCCACATCCCTAACGACGGTATTATCACTGCATAGTTTTAGCACTGTTGTTACTCAGGGATGACTTAGGTTAAGCGATGTGGCAGTGGATTTTGACTGTGGATAGGACAGTCGTCTCTCATTATCACTGCTTAGCCTCAGCACTGTTGCCCTGGGATTTTTCGCTGTGAGTAGTCATTCATCTATGATATATCACTGCTTGTTTTCGCTGTGCATCTTCACTGTGGCTATACATTCATCTTGCATTATCACTGCTTAGCCTCAGCACTGCTACTCTGGGATTTTCACTGAATAGACATTCATGTATGATAATCAAACTCTCGTTTTAGCACTGTTACACTGGGATTTTTCTATATAAATAGATATCCAGCTGTGATATTTCACCGAGTAAAAGCCTTTTCACTGTTGTGTTGTTACCATTAATCATAGACCCAGGGAGTATTATACTCCTGGTTATAGTATATGCGACACTTTTTTCACTGTTGCTGCTAGATGGCGCATTGTTGTTCACTATTACACTATAGTGATTATAACAGGAAGTACTGAGGTACACTACCGTGCTCCAGATTACTATACAAGGTAGACTGTGACTGTACATGTGATCATAGAAAATGGGTAGTGTGATCATACGAGTGATTATTTAGCATAAGGGACGCGTTTTTTTTTTGCTGTGATTACATAAGCGATTATTCCACATAGGAAATTGTCAATACTGATTATGACACTTTCATCGGTTGTTGGATACGTATTAATGGCTGGGTTGTCTTAAGTATGTTTCATGCGCTAATGTCTTTACCCCAATGATTAATCACCGTAAAGGACATATTGTGGCTTGCTGTGATTATGCAACAATCATTACTCAGAGGACTGGTCTCCCTTAATGATTATAACACAGGATCCAAAGCGCTGCTGGACACCAGTGGACTCTGAACCTAATCAACACCAGGATCGCGTCTGTTTCTTGTGGCTGTGTCGTATGTATATTTACGTGGATCATTTTTGTGGTTCGTCAACACATCCTGAGCTTGGTATTAACCACTGACCCTGCACGCAAACTCATCACTCACAAATTAATAATTCCGTCCGTGGTAAGGGTTCTGTAGTATTTAAAAGCTGCTGTATTTTCTATAGAGGTCGGTTTTCAGCTGAAGAAGTTGTAAGGCACAGTCATGTAACGTTGATAATAATGGTGTTACCGGTACTGTAGGTCGGGCATCTGTGTATATGTTTGTGTACGCTTCGGTGTTGGCACATATATAATCGTAGGCGAGGTCGAGAAGATTAATCTAGTATATATATATATATATATATATATATATATATATAGAGAGAGAGAGAGAGAGAGAGAGAGAGAGAGAGAGAGAGAGAGAGGCTGTTCTCAAAGATGTCTTCATAATTGACTCTGTCATTCCATGCTACTGACGCGGGGTTGGGAACATTCACTTGAGGGGAGACAAGTCAGTCCACATCCAGTGGTCTGTGAACTAAAGAGCCATATCGTCCTGATCTTGTTTTACCTCCTCTATCATAGCACTTCCGTCCCTACATCATAGCACAGTTATGAAAGTGTTGTGCTGGTAGTTCGTACAACTGACAATTACCTCGTTTAATTTACATTATTCACCCTCGTCCGTTTTGTACTAAGGAAGGAAAGTTCAGCACACGAAGAAATTTTAATTTTTCCACGTATGTACATGTTCCAGCTGTAATTATGAAATTATGTAGCTGGAAAGGATCTGCAGATGTCTGGAAACGGTTTCAAAATAGTTTGATTACAGCCAGCCACCAGCACCTGAGGGAGACATTAATTATATACACGAAACACACACAGCGAGAAACTAACGTTTTAAGCGAGTGTCGTAAGGTTCATTTTGTGAACCCCGAACCACTTGCTCGTCACTCATATTGATTCCCAACCCCCGAGAATTCTCCGACCTCAGTGCATGTTTAAGAGAAACTTTGGACACGCCCACAAAATTTAAGGACACGCCCCCTCACAGTCGGGAGATATGTCATTATAGTCAGAATTGTCACGCCCCTCCCTCCCCCCAAATGCTGGAAGGGACACGCCCACAAAATCAGACATTACACGATCCTTATGTCAGAGGGAACGCACTCACAAAAAACTTGGAGAGGACAGGCCCCCGAAGTTGGAGAGGACAGGCCAAAGAAGTTGGAGAGGACAGGCCAAAGAAGTTGGAGAGGACAGGCCAAAGAAGTTGGAGAGGACAGGCCAAAGAAGTTGGAGAGGACAGGCCCTCCGAAGTTGGAGAGGACAGGCCCTCCGAAGTTGGAGAGGACAGGCCCCCGAAGTTGGAGAGGACAGGCCAAAGAAGTTGGAGAGGACAGGCCCTCCGAAGTTGGAGAGGACAGGCCAAAGAAGTTGGAGAGGACAGGCCCTCCGAAGTTGGAGAGGACAGCCCTTCGAAGTTGGAGAGGACAGGCCCCCGAAGTTGGAGAGGACAGGCCCTCCGAAGTTGGAGAGGACAGCCCTTCGAAGTTGGAGAGGACAGGCCCTCCGAAGTTGGAGAGGACAGCCCTTCGAAGTTGGAGAGTTCACACCCAAAGTTGGAGGGAGAGGACCCCCCCCCCCACTCCCACAGAAAAGTGAAGACCCGCCCAGAGAATCGAATTGGCACTTACTCAGAGATCTTGATTGGCCACGATCTCAAATCCTAAGCCACACCCACGTCTTTTTAATTGGCTGAGCTAACGAGATCTAAACCACGCCCACACAGTCTTGAAGGGCACGCCCACGGAGTCCAAAACAAGTCCGTGTTTGTTAAGCCTAAACTTGAAACACACACACACACACACACACACACACACACACGGTATAGCACGCAACCACACAAGGCTCCAAGTGTACACAAACGTCCACAGATGCTGAAGTATTCCCCCGTGTGTTGGTGTTCCCCCGTGTGATGGTAAAGTATTCCCCCGTGTGTTGGTATTCCCCCGTGTGATGGTAAAGTATTCCCCCGTGTATTTAGAAGAGTTGAAAAAAAAAAAGAGTAAATGATGCACGTGGTAGATGAAAGAGGAAGTAGAAGAAAAAGTGACGAGAGGAAAGAGGATCTAAAGAGGTGGGAAGAAGAGGGTTAAGATTTAGGGAAGATGAAAAAAGGATTCGAGGTTGAAAATGAAAATGGTGAAGAGACTAGTTAAGGAGCAAAGAAGACCTAGTGTGTGTGTGTGTGTGTATGTGTGTGTGTGTGTGTGTGTGTGTGTGTGTGTATGTGTGTGTGTGTGTGTGTTAGGGAGAAAGACTGGCCTGAGAAACCGAATTCCTGCTGATGATTTGCACTAAACTCCCACGAGTGAAAGAAATGGTATTTGATATATGAATTATATAATGATACGGCATATATATATCTATCTATATATATGTATATATGTATATACACACGACTGATATATTTTTGTTATATGGAACACACCCGTGAAAAAAACTCAGAGAAAAAAGTTACTTTATATATATATATATATATATATATATATATAAACTGCACAATGAATGGACGGAAGACATACGCTGGTGATAAAGTGTGTGGTGTGTTTGGCAAGAGATATGTGCTGCCGAATGAGTAAGCAGTGGATGAAAAACATTACTAAATGTGAAGAATGATCGTATTTGTGCACGCTAACTGACACATGACAAGAAAAAAAAAGGCAATGAATTACGGTTTGTGTATAATAACTTCTTCCACACATTCTTTCACGCAGGTGATCGTGGAGTTTGTTGAAGGGAGTGGGAAATGATCACAATTTCTGCTATGTTTCATAACGAAGTGGTGATGTGCAACCTTTGACACACCTTTGTATTTTACTTGTAGTATGGCAGTGTGCCTCTGGTGGTCCTGTTTATTGATTTCTGTAATCAGTGATAGAAGAAAATAATCATTTTTTTTTCTTATTTATCTGTTTATAATTACCCAAGGACCCATTTCTATAAAAGATTTCTGGTATGACCCAGGACTTCTGTAAAGTTTCCTGCACTCCAAAGCTGCGTTGCTCCCTGTAGCAGGAAAATGTAGACTACTTTCGAGTGAGAAGTTGTTGGACGAGACTGCATTGTCTAAGTCAGACGCATTCAGTGTGTTTTTGATTTATAATGCAGTTTAGGATATGCGTGAAGCCCAGCTCTCACGGTGTATGATATGCGTGAAGCCCAGCTCTCACGATGTATGATATTCGTGAAACCCAGCTCTCATGGTGTATGATATTCGTGAAACCCAGCTCTCACGGTGTATGATATTCGTGAGACCCAGTTCTCACGGTGTATGATATTCGTGAAGCCCAGCTCTCACGGTGTATGATATTCGTGAAACCTAGCTCTCACGGTGTATGATATTCGTGAGACCCAGTTCTTACGGTGTATGATATTCGTGAGACCCACCTCTCACGGTGTATGATATTCGTGAGACCCAGTTCTTATGGTGTATGATATTCGTGAAACCCAGCTCTCACGGTGTATGATATTCGTGAAACCTAGCTCTCACTTTGTATGATATTCGTGAAACCCACCTCTCACTTTGTATGATATTCGTGAAACCCAGCTCTCACGGTTTATGATATTCGTGAGACCCAGTTCTTATGGTGTATGATATTCGTGAAACCCACCTCTCACTTTGTATGATATTCGTGAAACCCAGCTCTCACGGTGTATGATATTCGTGAGACCCAGTTCTTATGGTGTATGATATTCGTGAAACCCAGCTCTCACGGTGTATGATATTCGTGAAACCCAGCTCTCACGGTGTATGATATTCGTGAAACCCACCTCTCACTTTGTATGATATTCGTGAAACCCAGCTCTCACGGTTTATGATATTCGTGAAACCCAGCCAGAACCTTTAATCCAAGATATTCGTAAACTTGACCAAAACGTATTATTCCAAACTAGTAGTGAACACTTAACTAAGACGTGGAACACATCCATTGTGTGTGTGTGCGTGTGTGAAGCATAGCCAAGCCGTCTGGAATCCAGGATAATTCTAGAGCTGGGCTGGAATATCCGGAATCCATAGAGCG
Source organism: Panulirus ornatus (assembly GCF_036320965.1). Classification (NCBI taxonomy): domain Eukaryota; kingdom Metazoa; phylum Arthropoda; class Malacostraca; order Decapoda; family Palinuridae; genus Panulirus; species Panulirus ornatus. The sequence continues at coordinate 31,724,473 of NC_092234.1, read as the reverse complement.
TTCGTGTAAAGGAAAATAATCCAAGACGTCTTGAATCCGCAAATAGACGAACCTAAACACAGTTGGAAGTCCGGTAAGTATCTTACTCTTCCGTGTGTTGTCCCAGGGTAGCGAGAGGCTCCTCGATCAATGAACTTTTAGAAAAAAAAATGTATATATAAGCGTAGATGGAAAGCCGTCATGTCAGACAATAGTTTAATTGACAGCTTTTTTCTCTCTCTCTCTCTCTATTGAGTTTGTGCCAATAATAAAAAAGAAAGAGAAAGCCCGCGGGTTTCAATCCGGTAAAGGGGTTGAGGCAAGCGACCCACTGCAAGAAGGGTTTGGCTCTGGGTTTTTTTTTTTTTTTTGGGGGGGGGGGGGAGGAAGGGGGAGGGGAGGGGAGGGGGGATCTTAACGTGGGATTGTGGAGCCAAGCGAAGCTTGGTAATTGCTTTCTCTCTCTCTCTCTCTCTCTCTCTCTCTCTCTCTCTCTCTCTCTCTCTCTCTCTCTCTCTCTCTCAAGCCCTCGTGAGTACATCCGTCTATGGAAGTAGGTGCGTGCTTACTGACACATCGGGCACGAAATGCAATTTTTTTTTTTCTCTTTTTGCATCATAAGGGGCTCTTCGGGGGCTATATAGATGTACAACTGACCCATGATTTAAGTTTTGTTTTTCTTTCATAATATAAATGGTATTTAGTGACGTGTGTGTGTGTGTGTGTGTGTGTGTGTGTGTGTGTGTGTGTGTGTGTGTGTGAGTGTGTATGTGTGTGTGTGTATGTGTGTGTGTGTGTGTGGCTGCTGTTTATGCTACACGGGGAGGGGGTTCTGTCCTCTTGGGGCCTCATCTCTTGATTTTTTTCTACTGTCATACAACTTTTTAAAATTTGATATATACGTTCCACATTCAGTTCAGTTTATTCCATGAATCCACCACTCTTATGTTGTAGAAGAACTTCTTTGCATCTTTTGTGGCAAGTTCCTCTCTCAGTGTCATGCTACGTTCTCTTAGTTATTCACACAGATCTCTTCTTCCATAACACACACACACACACACACACACACACACACATAGAGGAACAGAATGACTAAGAACATGGTTTGAGACATAAATTTTAGAAGTTGTATGATGATAGAGCATGTCCAAGAGATGGGGCTCCATGAGTGTAGAACTCCCTTCCTGTACAACACAGATAGGTAATTACACAAAGGAAGGAAAACAGAAAGAACGTAGTTTCACATAAAAAAGAAGCTCCTTGTTGGTAGATTGGATGGTTGTTTGGGTGTTAGGCCTGTTAACTACCAGAGTCATTAAGGCCTCCAGCGTCAGGCTACCTTTACTAACTACATCCAACAAGGGGAAAGTCATGTAACACTTTCTTACGTACGTTCAAAGTTATTTCTAAGACCACATACCCTCACTAAACATCTGGTCCATGAAAGATCCTCGTTGTAACAGCATGCGTCTTTATCCTTACCGTTAGTCAACTTGACGGCAGTGCAGGGGGTTGGCTGAGGCAATGCAGTCAGTGTAGGGGGTAGAATGAGGCAATACGGTCAGTGTAGGGGGTAGAATGAGGCGATGTAGTCAGTTAAGGAGGTAGAATGAGGCAATACGGTCAGTGTAGGGGGTAGGCTGAGAGGCATGTCATATCTTGAAAAGTTTATTCATCTTACATAATCCATCAGCACGTTTGAATAATCTCCTTATATTATATCAAGTGAGTAAAATGTAGTAAACATCTTTACTGAATGCGTGTCGATGGGTCACTTTCGTCAGTAAAGTTGGTAGTATTGCGTCTTGAGAATCGTGCAGGTTAAGCAGCGAGGGAGGAGGAAGTTGGGTCACTCGTGTCCGACGAGGTTCGGCTGCTCACATCAGAAGGGGTTGTGCTCCCGCCACCTGGGAGACGAGGGCGCTGTAATAGCCCTTGCCTCCATTGTTTAATGTGTGAATACGGAAACAGCAGCCATATTGCCCATTTCCCGTCCCAGCTTCGAATATATGTATGAACTCCGTCGAAGGCGCACCTTCTCGTTCAGCCTTCCACACGTAATGCTCGCTGGATAGCAATTTTTACCTGACCATGGCTTGAATATGGACATTACTCCTTTTTTTTTTTTTAACGTATAAGCAATCAGTATTATTACATAGTCTGGGTTATACGTATGTCTGGGTTAAGTTTAATGACGGGAAGAAGTTGCATCTACTTTAAGCCGCGTGTTGGATGAAGAGGCGAAGGTATATGCGAGATCTGAGGTTGATATTGTAATGCTTTCCTGTATCAGGACCCGTGTGGAAGATTTTTAGTACACATGAACATACCATACTAGCTACCTGAACATGGGTCTGTCTTCATATGTGGTCTGTCTTCATATGTACATATATGTGTATACATTTGTGTGTGTGTGTGTGTGTGTGTGTGTGTGTGTGTGTGTGTGTGTGAAGATAACTGAAATGTATCTCCGTTGTCTTGATACTCTTTTTTTTCTAGACTTTCCCTGTCGCTGTTCCGAGTGGACCAGTTGTCCTGATTGTCCCGTTTCTCGTCACTCAGAGCCGTCTTTCCTTCACCACTTGCCGCTGAGATCTGTGTCTCTCTCGTTGATCGCCACTCAGAGTTCTCTCTCGTTGATCGCCACTCAGAGTTCTCTCTCGCTGATCGCCACTCAGAGTTCTGCCTCTTGCTGCTCAGCACTTGCAGCCATGTGTCTCGTTGCACGCCACTCAGATTAATGTATTACCCCGTACGCCACTCAGAACTATGTATCTGTCTGTATGCCATTCAAAGTGCACACCACACAGAATGCGCGCCACTGAGAGTGCACGCCACCGAAAGTGTACGTCACCGGGAGTGAACACCACACAAAGTGCACGTCACTCAAAGTGTACGCCGCTCAATGGTGTGTGTGTGTGTGTGTGTGTGGCTGCTGCTACAGACACCTCAAGCTGGGATGCTTGTATGAGTGGTGGTAAAACACAAGAAAGCTTTTCTGATCTGTGACCATAAGGGTCGTTATTGCCCTGTTAGTTATGATCGATATACGTCTACGTGGCGGCCGTATGGGGCTATATGTGCGAGTTTTCAAAGATAATAACATTAGGCTAACCAAAGAGAGAGAGAGAGTGTGTGGTCGATACGCAATTTCCTCACCATGCCTAAGGCCGGGGTGGTCGGCTGGCTCGCTAGATAGCCAGCTAGTTGGTTGGCTGGCTGGCTACATAGTCAACTAAGGTACTCGCTGGCTGGTTGGGTTCCAGACGGAGACCCCTTGCCTGCTTGCTGCAAGAACGGGTCAACTCCACGGCTTGTGGGTAGGATAAGACATGTGCCCGTAATCACATCGAGAATTTTTGGTTGTATGTTGCTGTACTGTGCTTCTTGTGTGTGTGTGTGTGTGTGTGTGTGTGTGTGATGTGTGTGTGTGTGATGTGTGTGATGTCGAATAAGTTTTATGACAGCGAACACCACTTTTCACAGGAGATATGACGATGAAGATTTAGACTATGTCTTTGAAGAGTGGGTCACATAACTTGGTCCCTGCCGCGGCTTACATTACTGCGTGTGAGAGGTAGTTTAGCCCTCTGAGAAGAAGTGACCAGTGAGGTAAAATATTAAGGAGTCTACGTGAGGTGAGCCACTGCCAACTCCATAGTGCGGATCAGACACATTCGCCCTCTGACACCACTCACACGCATCTGAAGCCATGCTCCGTGCGTTCAGACGAAACGAGGACCCCTCTCTCTCTCTCTCTCTCTCTCTCTCTCTCTCTCTCTCTCTCTCTCTCTCTCTCTCTCTCTCTCTCTCTCTCTCTCTCTCTCTCTCTCACATACACACACACATAGTAATCTTACTCTTTCAACTTTCATACTCTCCGTTCTTCCATTAAATCCCGTTCTAAATCCCTCCTTCCTATGGCACCTTCAGCTGAAAATTCTCAAAACTTGGAGGAAGTGTTCTCTCTGCATCTAACCCCTCTATCTTGAATATGTAACCTAAAGTGAATGTAAGTGTTAAGTGAGTATTTTAGATGATTTAGACTTCACTAACCCCCTTGGAGAAAGCTTGAACTCTACAATCATATACCAATACTGAGATGTTGATTTACAATTTTACATTGAGACCTGTTTCTTCTCGAAAAAAAATATAACAGTAACGAAAATCAACTTAACGTAAATATATTGAGAGATCATCATCACCATAATGCACCCAGGTAGTACTTTTTTTGTCCTTAGAATAACACTGACCATTCTAAGACTAGCGAGTGATAACCCCACTATTTCCACTGTTGGCTCTCTCTCTCTATTTCTTAAATATTCCTCCGGCTGTAGTGCTGAGAGGTTGCCGCTTTGTGCCTCCGCCATTTAGGTAGACCGCCTAGTGCAAGCTGCTCCGTCACACAAGTCGTTGATAACTCAGATGTGGGTCGTTGTTTTACGTCTGTTTCTCTCCCTACACCCCTGAGCTTTAGAAATTACACCTTCCCATGTCTTTCCCAGCAGCTACGACCATTTATATGTGAGTCGTGAGTTTTCCACGTTCTCAAAAGCTATTTTATATTCCTCTGTTTTTCTTATTAATTCTCTTCTTTTGTCCTTTTTTTGTACGCTGTATTCAAGGACTGGCCTTGACTGGGGCTTGTACGTGACTGGAGTCATCACATAAAAACCCAGTATGAGTCTGTCGTATGTAGCCAGCTTGTAGAAGGGGTCGAAGCATCATGTAGCAGGAGTTGAGGAGGCAGTAGCACGTAGCAGTGTAGCCAGCAAGTAGCGTCATCATGTAAGCAGTGCAGCCAGCAAGTAGCGTCATCATGTAAGCAGTGTAGCCAGCAAGTAGCGTCATCATGTAGCAGTGTAGCCAGCAAGTAGCGTCATCATGTAGCAGTGTAGCAAGCAAGTAGCGTCATCATGTAAGCACTGTAGCTAGCAAGTAGCGTCATCATGTAGCAGTGTAGCCAGCAAGTAGCGTCATCATTTAAGCAGTGTAGCCAGCAAGTAGCGTCATCATGTAAGCAGTGTAGCCAGTAAGTATCGATAAGTTCCCAGCCTACGAACAAAACAGGACCCGGTTTCCCCTGTTATAGTGAGGCCTTGATCTGCCTTCCATTATTCTGGTTGGAACATCTGCGTTTTTTTTTTTCTTTCTTTCCCCTTCCTATCAATTATTTGAGGGACGGAGCATAGCCTCCATGGGACTAAGGGACGGGATAGTTTTAGGGCTGGGATTAGGGAGGGGGGTTAGGGGGGAAGTACCCAACGGGATGAAATACACAGGGATTCGATT
>NC_092234.1:31681702-31716702 GCF_036320965.1 Panulirus ornatus | reverse complement strand
CGCTTACCCTCCCGTTACCCAGGCGGCTCTAGTACCGGTCATGTGCCTCCCTGGTCGGTGGCTGCCTACCACCTCTGACCTGCCACAGAGAGAGAGAGAGAGAGAGAGAGAGAGAGAGAGAGAGAGAGAGAGAGAGAGAGAGAGACTGGGAAACGACTCAAAAGAGTACGACCACAACTCCGTCAGGGGAGGTGAGCGAAACAGTAAAATCAGGCCGTGTGTGTGCAGTCAACAGATTAATAATAAGACTGAGGAAATAGAGAGAGAGAGAGAAAGAGATGTAGCAGGGCTAAAGGGGGGGGGGTTGTTGTCGGGGGGGGGGTGAAGGAAGAGGGGTAGCTAGCTCAATTGAGTGAGAGAGTTCTTAAGTGTGTTATTCCAGTGGCCCTGTGTGAGTGTCTCTCTCTTATCAACAAGTGCCTTTTGCTCTCAGAGTGACCCAGGAATTGAATGCCCTCTATGTATCGACGACGCTGGGCCACTCGACAAGAGCACTAGCAGTATTAGGGTATTATTACAAGAGATTCCGAAGAATTTCGTAAGAGTGATTCAGGTATGACTTATAAAGTTCAAACTCGCCCATGGGGGACGGCGTCGTATATCACTATCTGTCCACCACGCGACACTAACTTGGATCATGGTTATTCCCCGGTTGGAGTTCCGGGGGATAGACAGAGGTAAGAGTCATAATCGTATATGTCATTAAGGTCTGGATGCAAGTAGTTCAATGAATAGAATATCATCCTTAACATTAATTGGTGGTCGGGTGGTCTCCAGACATAAATGGAGGATTAAGATGTCTCCAAGACTGTGATTTTTGTCTTGAATGTTAGATAGAGGATTAGGAGACCCTGCAAGAGGCGAAGCCACTTAACGTTGGAGGAGAGGAAGGAGGAGCAGCGAAGAAGAGGAGGAAGAAAACGAGGGAAGACTTTCTTACAAGATTTTGCTATACCAGTGCCAGCGTAGCACTCACCGCAGAGGGGAAAGTACGAGTCGTATGAGTTTCATGTTTTCAAGTGTTATGTATGAGATAGATAGATAGAGAGAGAGAGAGAGAGAGAGAGAGAGAGAGAGGAGAGAGAGAGAGAGAGAGAGAGAGTAGTATGTTTGTGGACTGAAAGCCAGCAGCTCGAGTGTGACTTGAGGCAGAAAGAAAAGATAGCAACCAGGGGCAAAGGAGTGACACTCGACAGCCAGTGAAGGTGTGGCTCGCTGTGAGATACGCTGGCCCTCTCGATAATGTTGAACGCTGCTATCGTGTCATTAATGTTGAACGCTGCTCTCGTGTCATTAATGTTGAACGCTGCTCTCGTGTCATTAATGTTGAACGCTGCTCTCGTGTCATTAATGTTGAACGCTGCTATCGTGTCATTAATGTTGAACGCTGCTCTCGTGTCATTAATGTTGAACGCTGCTCTCGTGTCATTAATGTTGAACGCTGCTATCGTGTCATTAATGTTGAACGCTGCTATCGTGTCATTAATGTTGAACGCTGCTCTCGTGTCATTAATGTTGAACGCTGCTCTCGTGTCATTAATGTTGAACGCTGCTCTCGTGTCATTAATGTTGAACGCTGCTCTCGTGTCATTAATGTTGAACGCTGCTATCGTGTCATTAATGTTGAACGCTGCTCTCGTGTCATTAATGTTGAACGCTGCTCTCGTGTCATTAATGTTGAACGCTGCTATCGTGTCATTAATGTTGAACGCTGCTCTCGTGTCATTAATGTTGAACGCTGCTATCGTGTCATTAATGTTGAACGCTGCTCTCGTGTCATTAATGTTGAACGCTGCTCTCGTGTCATTAATGTTGAACGCTGCTCTCGTGTCATTAATGTTGAACGCTGCTCTCGTGTCATTAATGTTGAACGCTGCTATCGTGTCATTAATGTTGAACGCTGCTATCGTGTCATTAATGTTGAACGCTGCTCTCGTGTCATTAATGTTGAACGCTGCTCTCGTGTCATTAATGTTGAACGCTGCTATCGTGTCATTAATGTTGAACGCTGCTCTCGTGTCATTAATGTTGAACGCTGCTCTCGTGTCATTAATGTTGAACGCTGCTATCGTGTCATTAATGTTGAACGCTGCTATCGTGTCATTAATGTTGAACGCTGCTATCGTGTCATTAATGTTGAACGCTGCTATCGTGTCATTAATGTTGAACGCTGCTATCGTGTCATTAATGTTGAACGCTGCTCTCGTGTCATTAATGTTGAACGCTGCTCTCGTGTCATTAATGTTGAACGCTGCTCTCGTGTCATTAATGTTGAACGCTGCTATCGTGTCATTAATGTTGAACGCTGCTATCGTGTCATTAATGTTGAACGCTGCTCTCGTGTCATTAATGTTGAACGCTGCTATCGTGTCATTAATGTTGAACGCTGCTCTCGTGTCATTAATGTTGAACGCTGCTATCGTGTCATTAATGTTGAACGCTGCTCTCGTGTCATTAATGTTGAACGCTGCTCTCGTGTCATTAATGTTGAACGCTGCTCTCGTGTCATTAATGTTGAACGCTGCTATCGTGTCATTAATGTTGAACGCTGCTCTCGTGTCATTAATGTTGAACGCTGCTATCGTGTCATTAATGTTGAACGCTGCTATCGTGTCATTAATGTTGAACGCTGCTATCGTGTCATTAATGTTGAACGCTGCTATCGTGTCATTAATGTTGAACGCTGCTATCGTGTCATTAATGTTGAACGCTGCTATCGTGTCATTAATGTTGAACGCTGCTCTCGTGTCATTAATGTTGAACGCTGCTATCGTGTCATTAATGTTGAACGCTGCTCTCGTGTCATTAATGTTGAACGCTGCTATCGTGTCATTAATGTTGAACGCTGCTCTCGTGTCATTAATGTTGAACGCTGCTCTCGTGTCATTAATGTTGAACGCTGCTCTCGTGTCATTAATGTTGAACGCTGCTATCGTGTCATTAATGTTGAACGCTGCTCTCGTGTCATTAATGTTGAACGCTGCTATCGTGTCATTAATGTTGAACGCTGCTATCGTGTCATTAATGTTGAACGCTGCTCTCGTGTCATTAATGTTGAACGCTGCTATCGTGTCATTAATGTTGAACGCTGCTCTCGTGTCATTAATGTTGAACGCTGCTATCGTGTCATTAATGTTGAACGCTGCTATCGTGTCATTAATGTTGAACGCTGCTATCGTGTCATTAATGTTGAACGCTGCTATCGTGTCATTAATGTTGAACGCTGCTATCGTGTCATTAATGTTGAACGCTGCTCTCGTGTCATTAATGTTGAACGCTGCTCTCGTGTCATTAATGTTGAACGCTGCTATCGTGTCATTAATGTTGAACGCTGCTATCGTGTCATTAATGTTGAACGCTGCTCTCGTGTCATTAATGTTGAACGCTGCTATCGTGTCATTAATGTTGAACGCTGCTATCGTGTCATTAATGTTGAACGCTGCTCTCGTGTCATTAATGTTGAACGCTGCTATCGTGTCATTAATGTTGAACGCTGCTATCGTGTCATTAATGTTGAACGCTGCTATCGTGTCATTAATGTTGAACGCTGCTATCGTGTCATTAATGTTGAACGCTGCTATCGTGTCATTAATGTTGAACGCTGCTATCGTGTCATTAATGTTGAACGCTGCTATCGTGTCATTAATGTTGAACGCTGCTATCGTGTCATTAATGTTGAACGCTGCTCTCGTGTCATTAATGTTGAACGCTGCTCTCGTGTCATTAATGTTGAACGCTGCTATCGTGTCATTAATGTTGAACGCTGCTCTCGTGTCATTAATGTTGAACGCTGCTATCGTGTCATTAATGTTGAACGCTGCTCTCGTGTCATTAATGTTGAACGCTGCTATCGTGTCATTAATGTTGAACGCTGCTATCGTGTCATTAATGTTGAACGCTGCTATCGTGTCATTAATGTTGAACGCTGCTATCGTGTCATTAATGTTGAACGCTGCTATCGTGTCATTAATGTTGAACGCTGCTATCGTGTCATTAATGTTGAACGCTGCTATCGTGTCATTAATGTTGAACGCTGCTATCGTGTCATTAATGTTGAACGCTGCTATCGTGTCATTAATGTTGAACGCTGCTCTCGTGTCATTAATGTTGAACGCTGCTATCGTGTCATTAATGTTGAACGCTGCTATCGTGTCATTAATGTTGAACGCTGCTATCGTGTCATTAATGTTGAACGCTGCTATCGTGTCATTAATGTTGAACGCTGCTATCGTGTCATTAATGTTGAACGCTGCTATCGTGTCATTAATGTTGAACGCTGCTCTCGTGTCATTAATGTTGAACGCTGCTCTCGTGTCATTAATGTTGAACGCTGCTCTCGTGTCATTAATGTTGAACGCTGCTCTCGTGTCATTAATGTTGAACGCTGCTCTCGTGTCATTAATGTTGAACGCTGCTCTCGTGTCATTAATGTTGAACGCTGCTCTCGTGTCATTAATGTTGAACGCTGCTATCGTGTCATTAATGTTGAACGCTGCTATCGTGTCATTAATGTTGAACGCTGCTATCGTGTCATTAATGTTGAACGCTGCTCTCGTGTCATTAATGTTGAACGCTGCTCTCGTGTCATTAATGTTGAACGCTGCTATCGTGTCATTAATGTTGAACGCTGCTATCGTGTCATTAATGTTGAACGCTGCTATCGTGTCATTAATGTTGAACGCTGCTCTCGTGTCATTAATGTTGAACGCTGCTATCGTGTCATTAATGTTGAACGCTGCTATCGTGTCATTAATGTTGAACGCTGCTATCGTGTCATTAATGTTGAACGCTGCTATCGTGTCATTAATGTTGAACGCTGCTATCGTGTCATTAATGTTGAACGCTGCTATCGTGTCATTAATGTTGAACGCTGCTCTCGTGTCATTAATGTTGAACGCTGCTCTCGTGTCATTAATGTTGAACGCTGCTATCGTGTCATTAATGTTGAACGCTGTTCTCCTGTCATTAATGTTGAACGCTGCTCTCGTGTCATTAATGTTGAACGCTGCTCTCGTGTCATTAATGTTGAACGCTGCTCTCGTGTCATTAATGTTGAACGCTATACTCGTGTCGTTCCGTCTTTAAAGCTAGAACCCTGCTACTCGTTGATGGGCACAAGTGGTGACCCAGAGGACCACGTAAGAAAAGAAGGGGACGTTGTATTCTCATAACAACGACGTAAAAAGACGAATACTAGATCTGGACGGATACTTGACATGATTCTCCAAAGGCAAGTATCGCAGTTCCCCCTCCCTCAAAAAAGGTCTTCGAATATTCATTTTCTCCTTCCTCTCTCTCTCTCTCTCTCTCCTCTCTCTCTCTCTCTCCTCTCTCTCTTTATGGCTAGGGTTTACGGCGGGAGAGAGAGATATTGAAGGGAGTCTCGGGTATGTGTTGTACCTTATACATATTTGCTGATATGGATTGTGTGAAGTTACTGTTGTGGTCGCAGAATGAGGTATTATTCCCCAGCTCCTTGAGAGCACGAGGGTACGACCCCAGGCTGTGATGAACCCGACCCTTCTGACCTGGCACTTATAGGGAAGGTCAGAGATTAGGCCATCATGATCAAGGGTCTTACGTTCGCTGCTCAAGGGTCGTACTGCCGTGCTCAAGGATCGCACCGTCGTGTTCAAAGGTCGTACGTACCGTCGTGTTTAAGGGGTCATCCACATTTTTTTAAGGGCGAGACTTCACGCACTTGTGAAGTCTGGAATTTAGAAAATCAAATTACTTGAAATGTAAGCCGTGTGAAAGTCAAGAAATCATCAAGAAGCGAGAGAAGATGAGGTAAAAAAAAAAAAAAAAAGAATGATGTAGAATATCTTGAAAGCGAATGGCAGCTTGGGTTCGACAGGACTCGAATTGACAAGATAATGAATGCCCAACGCCTTCTCCACCACCACAACCTCCACCACCACTACCTCCACCACAACCACCACCACCGTTGGGGCGAACGACCGGAGTCTTGGGAATAGTTCGTCACTGGAATATATATATATATATATATATATATATATATATATATATATATATATATATATATATATATATATATATATATATGTGTGTGTGTGTGTGTGTGTGTGAGTGCTTCATACTTGCTCGCCGTTTCCCGCGTTAGCGAGGTAGCGCCAGGAAACAGAAGAAGAAAGACACATCCGATCACACACACACACACACACACACACACACATATACAGAGAGAGAGAGAGAGAGAGAGAGAGAGAGAGAGAGAGAGAGAGAGAGAGAGAGACACCTGAATATTTGCCTCACGCAAGGTAAGGTTAGGTTACGTTAGGTTAGATTTGGTTAGGTTAGGTTTTCCCTAAAGCCTAACCTAATCTGACCAAATCTAGCCTAACTTAGCCTAGAGAAACCTTACCTTACCTTCCTGGCTCAGGAATCTCTTCTGTCTTCAATGGAGGACTCCTGCATCGCTCAGGAAGCTGGCCACGTCCACCAGGGGTGACCACAGGTCGTGCGTTGTTGTGTTTGCCTGTGTAAGGTCAGTGCAGGACAGTTTAAGTGATCTTTGTCTTCAATATGAAATTTTGCATTTTAGGCATGAGTAGTTTAGGGATATATTGAACCTGTGATTGTGGTATTATGGAGGCGGGTGGTATATATATATATATATATATATATATATATATATATATATATATATATATATATATATATATATATATATATACCCCTCCTCTCTCTCTCTCTCTCTCTCTCTCTCTCTCTCTCTCTCTCTCTCTCTCTCTCTCTCTCTCTCTCTCTCTCTATATATATATATATATATATATATATATATATATCTTTCATTAGGCTATCAAGACGCTCGTTGGTGACCAGCGGGTTTCATGACCACATATAGGCAGATAAATAATTGAAGTGGTCAACATCATCAGAATTTCTGATTCGCAGGTATTAAAAAGGGGTTGGCTTAGGGGGTGGGATGGTAATGTCGGCGCCAACCATACGAATAACATGTCTGTCATGGCATGACCCATGCTTGCGTGGTGACTATTTGATGGCGCTGCTTAATGTTAGTTTTAACTGTGTGTTGCAAGGGGTTTAATGATTGCTGATAGCAGGGTATCAAGATACAGCACGGAGGGTTAAGTAATGTTCCCTAATCCTTTGAGGGGTTAATTATTTCTTGACTTGAAGTGCGCGGTCCTGATAGTGTGTGTTGAACGCTTCACACTCTTAGTCGGTGTTGAACGCCGCTCTCGTGTTATTAATGTTGAACGCTGCTATCGTGTCATTAATGTTGAACGCTGTTCTCCTGTCATTAATGTTGAACGCTGCTCTCGTGTCAATAATGTTGAACGCCGCTCTCGTGTTCATTAATGTTGAACGCTGCTCTCGTGTCATTAATGTTGAACGCTATACTCTTGTCGTTCCGTCTTTAAAGCTGTACCCTGCTACTCGTTGAACTCTGCACTCTGTTCATGGATGATGGACGTAGCGCTTTTCGCTTCGTTAGTCCTTGTTGAACCCTGCACTTTGAATCATACATATCGTTCGCGTTGAACGCTGGACCCTGAATCAAGCATATCGTTCGTGTCGAACGCTGGACCCTGAATCATGCATATCGTTCGTGTCGAACGCTGGACCCTGAATCATGCATATCGTCCGTTTTGAACGCTGGACCCTGAATCATACATATCGTTCGCGTTGAACGCTGGACCCTGAATCATGCATATCGTGCGTGTCGAACGCTGGACCCTGAATCATACATATCGATCATGTTGAACGCTGGACCCTGAATCATTCATATCGTTCGTGTTGGGTTCTTTTCCCTCCATCTTAAGAAGTAGCGTTTTTTTTCCCCAGTTTTAGGTGCTGAACGTCGGGTCGTCCCTTATTCACTTTGATGATGGTTGCCCTTATTCACTCTGGTGATGGTTGCCCTCAGGTATGTGAACTCACAGTGCCGTACTCCGCTGCTTCTGAGTGGAGATGGGACACGTTGCTTCGTTAACCCCGTGTGATAAACGATGCCTTTTGGCCTCATCACCATTTTCCTATTTACTCCTGACTGCACTCAGCCTTATTCACTCTTACTCCTGAGTCCTGCACTCTGGGTGAGCCGTTATGTTGAACGTTGTATTTCAGTTCGTTCGTTGTGTATGGAATTTTGCACTCCGGTATCTTTAACCAGTTCTGTAATTTCTCAGACGAAATGTAGAAAAACTTTAGGTGATAGTTAATGGTAATTTACACTCAGACAGGAGTTTTATTTTAACTCCTTTTTTTTATAGTTGAAGATAAAATGTTACCAACATTAACGTATGGTCTGTGTTTGATAAGAATTTTCTTTAGCTTTTTCAGCTTCGGATTAAAGATTGTGTTCTTTTGGGAAATTATGGACTTCAATCATCATCAGTTAATCAATCAATATCTTTTCTTTTCTTTCAAACTATTCGCCATTTCCCGCATTAGCGAGGTAGCGTTAAGAACAGAGGACTGGGCCTTTGAGGGAATAATCCTCACCTGGCCCTCTTCTCTGTTCCTTCTTTTGGAAAAAAAAAAAAAAAAAAACCGAGAGGGAAGGATTTCCAGCCACCCGCTCCCTCCCCTTTTAGTCGCCTTCTACGACACGCAGGGAATACGTGGGAAGTATTCTTTCTCACCTATCCCCAGGGATAAAATCAATCAATCAATATATATATATATATATATATATATATATATATATATATATATATATATATATATATATATATATATATACTCAGAAGTTGAGTTCCGATCATATATACTCTCACTGTATAAAATATGGTAATATTTTCTCTGAGGTTACATGTCTGTCTTTTATTTATGTGTGTGTGTGTGTGTGTGTGTGTGTGTGTGTGTGTGTGTGTGTGTGTGTGTGTGTGCATATCTAGATATCGTCATATATCCAAATCGTCAGTGATGATCATCTATATATATATATATATATATATATATATATATATATATATATATATATATATATATATATATGAATATATACTCATCTATTAGTACAATCCAACATGGTCAGTTTTGGTAAGCCGATCTCTCTGCAGATGCGTCCCGTGCCGTCGCGAGTCTACAGATACTACACCTCAGCTGATCTTTAAATCCAGAGCCCCGGACGACGGTGGTAGGATGAAAGGTCTCTCCTGGTTATGCAAGGTCATCGGCTAATGCGTGGTTGGGAATCTTTTTCCCGGGTGGTAGCGTTCATTGTTCGCTCTTCCAGGCCTGACCTATTCCAGTCATTTCTGGATATGTTTCCAGGGAACTCTGAGGCTTCCAGCGCCGTGTGTGTGTGTGTGTGTGTGTGTGTGTGTGTGTGTGTGTGTGGGAGTCACCGACCAGTCCGTGGTGGTCACCAGGTCATGTGAGGGGTTACGCTGGGTGACACGGGTGTGTGTGTGTCATTCAGAATGGTTTCCCGGTGTCTTAGTGTCGCTGGTGTTGATCGTATCTCCAGCTACTGAAAAACCTCCCCAATCACTGCCCTCACAGTCGCCCTCTTCGACGACAACGCAGGAGAGGAGTGGGTACTGGTCACGCCTCCGTGAACCTCAGCGACAATCAGATTCGTGTGAATCTAAATCAAAGGTCATTGATGCAGGGCATCTGTTAGCTGAAAGAGATAGCAAATTAACTCCTAAGATATTTTCTCAGTATGATTTCATGAATTCCTTTTTGGAATGTCTCTATTAGGTTATACATGATATTGTTTGAACACACACACACACACACACACACACACACACACACACACACACACACACACGTACACTGTCTTTATTATTGTGCTCGCGCTCGAGATTGTTTGTTTGTTTGTGTGTGTGTGTGTGTGTGTGTGTAATTCTTTATTTTTACTTATTTTGACGTTATTAGCTGTGAGTTTCACACTCATGGGTCCCCATCTCTTGAACCTTCTCTGTTGTCATACAGCGTTTTGATTTGTATGCTGTCCTCACTCACTCCGTTCCATTCGCCAACTGTTCTTATACTGGATGAATAATTTCATGTCATAGCTTTTGTTTGGTCTGTCTTTGCATCTCTGAAGACCAGAACCGTTCACTGTTGACATCAGCAGCTAGCTGTTCCATAGTGAAGAGGTTTATGGCCTGTAGCGACCCACTGGAACGTTAGTTGCGTATATTCTGGTTTCAGCTCTTGTTTGTCCTCCTCTAGACCTTCTTCAGTAGCTCATTGTCCTTCCTGAGGTGCTGTCATCCAACTTCAGAAGCGTCTCCTGGTCTTATCCAGGAGGGTGAACACTCTGCTGAACGTTTGGTCATCCATGTCATTGAATTCTGTTCAAGTTCTTACCAGCAGACAGTTCGTCTCTACTGTGCGACACCTGAGGTGGGACTCAGCGACGCTTGAAGTGGGACTCAGCAACACCTCAGGTGGGACTCTGTGATACCTCAGGTGCAGTGTCGACTGCCACGGCCTCCTGTTCACACACCCAGACACATTCCTGTGGCTTATGTCCTGCTGGATGATATTCACATCGAGGCCTTCCTCCACCGTGGACCATCCTTATTGCTTTGCATGTACTCCGGTTGAATGTCGTCAACTGTGTGTGTGTGTGTGTGTGTGTGTGTGTGTTGTGTCGCATTCTTACGAGCGCGTCTTGATAAATATTTGTACTTGAGTGGAATTTAATGTCCACATTTACGAATACATGATAATACAAGTCTTGGATGTTAAATCATGCATGATAGCATTTAGACATGCATATGCATATGTGCCAAGACTGTAGAATGAATGAGTAACTGTGCATGAACAACCCATATGTATGTATGTATGAATATATGCATGTATGTATGTATGAATTCCTCCCAAGTCACGTTTTCTTCCTTTTCATCCATCAGACTGGCCTCTTGTGTTTGTGGTCTCCTCCACTGTCACAAACAACCTCGAAAGAGCTCAGTGGTCTGTTGCATTTTGCTTTCCTTTGTATTCCATTGAACACACCCACCCACACACACACACACACACACACACACACACCACACACACACACAGAGTAGTGGGTAGCGTTACTGACCATGAGTCGGTCGAATCCTGGGGTCGTTGCAGTCAGCCCACGCCCATCCCAGGTGTTCATCCTCCCTCGGAGCTGGTTAATGATATATGGGTACCTGGCTTGGGTGTGTGTGTGTGTGTGTGTGTGTGTGTGTGTGTGTGTAGGAGTAAAGACATATGTACAAGGTTAAGAGATGAGGCCCCACGAGTACAAAGCTTCCTCCCTTCGCGGTACCAATGGGTAATCACACACACACACACACACACACACACACACACACACACACTCGTCAAACCGCCAAGAAAACAGTGAGGAACAGTTATCTTTTTTCCTTTTTTTTTAATGTTTCAGTGTGGGGTTGAGAATCGTCAGTCTGAGGCCCGTAATAAGACCTAAATGACCAATTACCAATTACAAAGGCATATTGTTCTGCCCCCCCCCTCCCTCCCTCCTCCCTCCCCTTCCCTCCCTCTCCTCCTCCTCCTCACCCGCCTCCCTCCCTCCCTCCCTCCTTGCATTGTGAGCGCACGATTCCATCATTGTCTGGATATGTCAGTGTTCCGGACGCTGCTTCTCTTGTTCACGACCTCACCGAGTAACCTGTGCGAGCTTTATTTCCCTACCATTTGGCCGTCGAGCATTATTATTTTTCCCTCTGTCATTACCATGGTGTATTTAAGTGGAGGGGGGGGCATTATTTTTTTTCTGCTATGGTGTATTTAATGGGAGGGGGCATTATTTTTTTTCTGCTATGGTGTATTTAATGGGAGGGAGCATTATTTTTTTCTGCTATGGTGTATTTAATGGGAGGGGGCATTATTTTTTTCTGCTATGGTGTATTTAAGTGGAGGGGGGGCATTATTTTTTTTCTGCTATGGTGTATTTAATGGGAGGGGGCATTATTTTTTTTCTACCATGGTGTATTTAAGGGTAGAGAGCATTACTTTTTCTATGATGTATTTGGCGCATTAATTTTTTTTTACCATGGTGTATTTAAGTAGGCATTTTTTTCTACCATGGTGCATGAAAGGTGGGGGGGGGCATTATTATCTCTACCATGGTGTATTAAAGCGGGCATTATTTTTTCCTACCATGGTATGTTAAGGGAAGCATTATTTCTTATGGTGTACCAAGAGGAAGCATCACTATATTTTCTACCATGGTATCTTTTTTCGTTGGATGTAGGTGAGGTCTTAACCTTGAGGATATGGCGGAGGCTGTGTTGAATGTTTGAGTTATTCAAGTGAGAGAGAGAGAGAGAGAGAGAGAGAGAGAGAGAGAGAGAGAGAGAGAGAGAGAGAGAGAGGCTTCAACTATTCACAATATATACTTTCTACCACTATGGAATAGAAATTGCTTTACTCATAAGGAAAATAGAACATTATCAAAATGACTCAAGATTTTGCTAAAAGAAATAAAAAAACTAATTTTAGCGTTACCGCTCACAATGGAAAATATGAGAGAGAGAGAGAGAGAGAGAGAGAGAGAGAGAGAGAGAGAGAGAGAGAGAGAGAGAGAGAGAGAGGTCAGAAGGGAAAACCCAGCAGCAGAAATGATATTTGGCCTTTTAAAGTCCCTGTCACAGTCGCCTTAAGGGTCAACACAATGTGAACAAACAATGATTTCCAATTTGTATTCAGATGTGATTTGCGAATGAAAAGAAATCACTTGTTGTCCTGTTAGTAATTACACTAAATGTTGGCGGGAGCGAGCGAGCGAGCGAGGGGGAGCGAAAGGCCATGCGAACTAACATTTAGCCATTCCCGAGTCTTACGTACTTTTCGCAATATATTCTAATCAAACGAGAAAGAAATTCCCATGGCACTTGTGATACCAGTTCCACTCCTGCGCGCGCTGGATAATGAAGGGAAATGAAAACTTAATATCCTAAGCAGAAGTCTGTTGGAAATTAAATTTAAAGTAATTTTTTTAAATGCCTACGTAAGATTATTTAATCTCAGATGGAAAAAATCGGCGTAGTAGAGAGAGAAAAAAAATAGATCGTACAATGAAAGAATTATATTTTTCTTTCGTATTTATTAAGTATATTTTTTTCAGGTTTGTGTAGCATATGTAAGTATAGGTAATCTGGCACGATTATAGATCCAAAGATTATTGGTTTGGCTCCTTTGATTTCCATACAGTTCTGGGCCCAGCCACACAAGGACAGAGACGAATCTCATATGAAATTCTCCGTTTCTTTATATTCCCTTTTTTTTTTTTTTTGCATTAAACAAACGTATAATGATTGCCTTACCCTATATGGTAATTACCCCTCACTGTTTACCTGTTGCTGCTGCTGGGAGCGAACGAGTCTGGTGGTGGACAACCATTTGTTATCAATTTTTCATGTAAAAATTACGAATGAAATGGCACGCGGGGGGTTGGCAGGAGACGGCGACCCAGCGTCCATGAAAAGGCCGGAGCCAAATGAGAGCGTACAGGGGGATCATAAGGCTCATTTCAGCATGCCACGGTCTACAAATAGCCGGGCAACAATGCCCCCCCCCCTCCCCCCGTGCAATTGCCCTTCGTAACATACAATCAAATTCATTTCATTCATTATTTCAAATCCGCGGAAGAAACGAGTCTTCCTCCCCCCCTCCGCCAGCCTGCCAGGAGGGGGAGGGACATGAGTGGCTCAGTGGCTAGCCTCGGTAGTCACTCTGGCCGGCGCGGTACATACGTTCGAGTAATTATATTCTTTTTTCCCCCCTCTGCAAAGCCATCTTTCCCCCCCCCCCCTCTATAGCCTCGTATTTTACTAGAATATTATTACTCTTTTGTTACGGTAGACAAACATCAGAACAATTACAGCCTGCGTGTGCCGCTCCTCTCTCAAGTGTTGTGCGCATCAAATATGGAGTCGCTGGTTTCACCGTTAGACAGTTTTTCGTTCGGTGTGGCGATTTATACGCACGCTGACGTAAGATCGTGTGTTTTAATTGGATGCACGTGCGTATACGCGCGCACGTCAGTGCTTAGGTACATGGGGGAGTCCCGTATGTTTTTATGGGTGTGTGCAGGTAATTCTCTTTGTGATTGCCCTTGTGAGTTTGTGTGTGTGTGTAATGATAATGACATTGATAACAATGATAATGATAATGATAGTAATTATTACCTGTTTATTGAGTAAATACAGTCAGTGTAATCGTTCCTGTATTGAAATACAGTCAAGACGTTAAGGGATATAATAAAGGAGTAGGGTGTTTGAGTTTGTATGTGTGTGTAATAATAATGACATTGATAAGAGTGATAATGATAGTAATAATTACCTGTTTATTGAATAAATACAGGCAGTGTAGTCGTTCCTGTATTGAAATACAGTCAAGACGTTAGGGGATATAATAAAGGAGGAGGGTGTTCAACAGACAGTCTTTACACAGACATTACGTCTTAGTGAAGACGTTCGCTTGGGTTGGGACCCGGGGTCGCTCCTGTCGCGAGCTGTTCTGGCTGGGATGGTGGGCTCGAAGATTGTGGGATCTCTGGATGGAACGGTGGCGGGGATGGTGCGGTAGCTCCTGCTGGAACGGTCTGACGAGGTCCAGGTAGTGTGGTTAGCGAGGTGTGGCAGGACCAAATGTGCCTCAGCGCCTCTTGACAGGTGGTGTGCGAGTGACCGAGGATGATCTCTGCACCTTTTCGATTAGTTACCCTACTTTGTGTGTGTGTGTGTGTGTGTGTGTGTGTGTGTATAGCTTCAGTTAGTCATTCATAAAAGCCTGGAAGCGTCCAAAGCGGGTAGGTAGGTGACACCATCCAGACATATAGACACATCAAGAATCAAGTGTCACCTCTGTATTTATACCTTATATCTCTCTACGCCACACGACATTGTCTCACGTCGGCCGTGCGGGCGGAGGGGAGAGATTGTGTGTGTGTGTGTGTGTGTGTGTGTGTGTGTGTGTGTGTGGAGACCGCATACAAAAGATGGCGCCTGTTCAGTTCCCCCCAAATTGTCACCTCTCCCGAAATAAAGGTATCTCACTCACACTAATTTTCCCCAATTACCAGAGAGAAAAAAAAGATGGAAAAGCAAGTCCCTGAACACTGTCATTTTCGGCTATATCTGTGATGACTGTCTCTACGTGTCTTGTTCCTGTGTGTGTGTGTGTGTGTGTGTGTGTGGAGGGGATGTGTTGAGTGCTGCCCTAGACGTAAGGTAAAGGTGTGGTTGCATGGATGTGTAGGCACATGATGTTGACTAGTAGCAATGAGAATGTTAAGTGTAAGGTTTATGGAAATGAGTTTTATTTAGCTATGTCAGGTGGGCAGGTCCAGGGCTGTGTGTGTTCATGAAAGCAGGTAGTTCGTAGGGTGCTCTGGTTGTGCTTGGAGGTCGGGCATGTGGTAGTTCCCCAAGGACTTTAGGTCGAGGGGTAGTTAGCTGCGTAGGGAGTTGGGTCAGTGCAAAGGGACGTAGACCGTTTTAAGTTAACTTACAAAGTACCCACCAAGTTCTCGCATATAACGAAACATTTCGACGACTGAATTCACGTTTCATATCCCTGTCCGTCACGACTCATAGGGTGGTTTCCATTACCAGTGGTATGTCTGATACTCACATAGAAGAAGAGGAGAAATGTATTTTGAGGACCTAAGAGTGCCTTCTGAGTGTATCTCCGCCCTGTAATACCCCCAAATAGTGCGTCGATCGACTGTCGCTAGAGTTCATTGGTTTCTCATTGTCTCTTTTGATCGTATGGAAGTGACGCAAAGGATTCGTGAGTACTTCTCCTTTTTCTTCGGATTTTGTCATCCCCCTTCCCCGCACCTCCTTCCCCTTTCCCCATTCATCTACCTCCTTCACCCCAGAGAGAGAGAGAGAGAGAGAGAGAGAGAGAGAGAGAGAGAGACGTCCCCAAACACCATCCCCCAGAGTGAAGGAGGGTTTGTTGTACACGCTTCCCTATCCTTAATAAGCATGGGGGGGGGGGTTGGAGGAGGGAGGGGAGGATGGATGGGGCCCTGATTACAAAGGCAGGGGGATCTTTCCCTCCGCCTGCCCACCTCCTTAATGTAACTCGCGGTGCAGAAAATGGCTTGAGATCGCCACTGAGCAAATGTAATCTTCCATAGACACAAAGCAAGAGGAATTAAGAGAGAGAGAGAGGGACTCCTCTAATTATGACGAGCCTCCCCCTCTCGACATCAAAAAGAAAACGGAATTACCAAGATCACCTTTTGCAATGGCCAGTCTTCTGGTATAATTATAGAGGTTTCATCTTCACAAAATGAGAATAAAGAAAATGTTGGATATATATATATATATATATATATATATATATATATATATATATATATATATATATATATATATATATATATTCGTCCTCGTTTTTTTGCATGTCATAAACTGAGAATGATATATGGAATTAATTACGGGGAAAAGACAGGGACATTGTTCGAATTCGTGGTGCGGAATTCCCTATTCATCAAGAAGAAAATGGGGAGCAGGAACCTGTGTATAATAAACCCGTCATCTTGAGAGACAAAATTATATAATTTGACGAGAAAAAAAAGCCATACGATTAGATAAATTGGACAGAACATAGACATTCATAGTTTTAGTATATATATATATATATATATATATATATATATATATATATATATATATATATATATATATATATATGTATTAGAAACGATATAGAATGTAAAAATGCTTCGTGGATCAAAGTATACAAAGTCAGCTTGACAGCATAACACGGGAAGTTAGATTAACAATAACCTCTGTGGTTCTATGTTATTTTCACCGCTTCTGGCTTATGGTTCGTCACATTTGGGGCATCTGGCCAGCCCGATAAAAAGACGGACAGTTTACCCTACCCCACCTTCATTTGTTCTCAGACCAAACTAGAGGTTAGAATCCCATTCTGACCTTCTGAAAGTAGGTAATTGTGTTTGCCGTATGAATCGCGTTGAGTCGCTATGGGTTCTGTGTACAAGGCAAGTGTATGTGTGTGTGTGTGTGTGTGTGTGTGTGTGTACAACATAGACCTTTGATTATAGGCTATCTTGCTTGAATAGTCGTGTATGCATGTGCTCTAATTACAGACTACGTGCTACGGTGGCTCCTATTGTGCTAATCACACATGTAACAAGTCTGGTTTAACAGTAGTAATGTATGTTTGTATAGGTTCATGACGGCGTAACCAGTTTCGGGACACGGGGTTGTTTAACGAAGAGGGCGTGGCCAGAGGTCTAAGTTTAACGAAGAGGGCTTGGCCAGAGGTCTTGAGTTTAACCAAGAGGGCGTGGCCAGAGGTCTTAAGTTTAACGAAGAGGGCGTGGCCAGGGGTCTTTGAGTTTAACGAAGAGGGCGTGGCCAGAGGTCTTGAGTTCAACGAAAAGGGCGTGGCCAGAGGTCTTGAGTTTAACGAAGAGGGCGTGGCCAGAGGTCTTGAGTTTAACGAAGAGGGCGTGGCCAGAGGTCTTGAGTTTAACGAAGAGGGCGTGGCCAGAGGTCTTGAGTTATCCATTAGGATGATAGATCTTGATGACATGATGTCCTCTGGTATGATGACCTGAGTATACCGAGTGTATGATGGTGATCTTTGCTACTCTGGTATGATGACGTGGGTATAGAGGGAGTATGATGGTGACCTCTGCTGTTCTCAGGTATGATCTGAGTATAGTGTGAGTATGATGGTGACCTCTACTGTTCTCAGGTATGATCTGAGTATAGTGTGAGTATGATGGTGACCTCTACTGTTCTCAGGTATGATCTGAGTATAGTGTGAGTATGATGGTGACCTCTACTGTTCTCAGGTATGATCTGAGTATAGTGTGAGTATGATGGTGACCTCTACTGTTCTCAGGTATGATCTGAGTATAGTGTGAGTATGATGGTGACCTCTGCTGTTCCTTGTGAGAACAACCATAACATATTAACGTTGTTATAACAATTATGACACCGACCTTGTTGTAACAACCATGACGAAGTGATCTTGTTACAACAGTCGTGACACAGTGACCTACCGTATAAGCAACCAGGATATAAGTGACTTTATCATAACAACCATGACGAGGTAACCTTATTATAACAGTTATGACATAGTGACTTTCACCTCATTATAACAACTGCGGCATGACGGTCGTGTTATAACGACCATAGCATAGTGACCTTCGTGTAACAAGCACGGCTTTTATGATGATACTCTCACTGTAACGACCAGGCACTAACAACCTGTTATAACGAGTAGGTCGTGATGATTAGCTGTAAAGACCATGATGCTCAATTCTCACATAACGATCCACTTGACCATGTGATTCAGTTCTCACATAACGATCTACTTGACCATGTGATTCAGTTCTCACATAACGATACCCTTGACCATGTGATTCAGTTCTCACATAACGATCCACTCGACCATGTGATTCACTTTTCACATAACGATCCACTTGACCATGTGATTCAGTTCTCACATAATGATACACTCGACCATGTGATTCAGATCTCACATAAGATACACTTCACTATGTGATTCATTCATCACATAAAGAGACCACCATGTGATTGTTCTCACATAACGATACGCTCGGCCATGTGATTCAGTTATCACATGATAATACACATGACCATCTGACTCAGTTCTCACACAACGATACATGCGACCATGTGATTCAATTCTCCATTAACGGTACACTCGACATTCACCATGTACAAAACCTCACAAAAACGAACGATAGATCCTTTTTTTTTTTTTTTTGTCCTTCAATATTCGTGTTGAGAGAATATTCAGCGTTACCACGGACGAACGAACTGATGGAAGAATGATATTTGAAGATTTGAAGATATTTTTGTGTGTGTGTGTGTGTTGCTTCAGACCTGAATGGATTTTTATATACTTATTTCTGTATTTTTTTTCTTCTCATAATGTCTTATCTGTTCGCCTGAAGCACTGTGGTTGTAATGACCGGCCTGGAGAGGATTTAAGAGAGTTGGAGTGAAGGGATTTGGCTATTGCTCTCAAGGGATTTGTTAATCGCTCTTAGAGGATTTCGTTTATCGAACTGAAGGGATTAATGGTGGGTGCTAGAGGACGGATTGATTCATCATAATTAAGGGGATTTACTCATTATGCTGATGAAGGGACTTGGGTCATCATCCGGATTTAAACTATTATACTTGGAAGGGGATTTAATCACCATACCAGAGGGACGAACTCATTACACCTGTGTTCTGAATTCCTCATTCCAGAAGGCACGGTTTTTCGTTCTCCACCAGAGAACATTATACCATTTTCCGGGGGTCAGGTTGGCGGGCTGGGGGGGGAGTTCAGACGTGTGAAAGGCGTTATGAAAATCGTCATAAATGAAAAGAGTCGGCCTTGGTGCTGATGGGTTTCAGTCAGTGGCATGAAGAGTTTAATCAGGGCACAATAGGTGTCGCTAACAACGCCTCATCCCTCTGGCCTCTTGCCAGACAAACACCAGCTGAGGCAACCCGGGGTTCGAAACCCCACCGGGCATTTTTTCCCCCTCGTGCTTGATGTTTCCTTCCTCTTCATTATTCTTTCCCCCCCTCTCGTAATTCCCTCTTTCTTTCCCCTTCAAAGGCATTTTCTTTCCTTCTTAAATAAGAAAATAAACAGTTGAGTTTTTGTTCGTGAGACTAGAATTATAATGGTGAATGGGTTATATATATATATATATATATATATATATATATATATATAGAGAGAGAGAGAGAGAGAGAGAGAGAGAGAGAAGGGGACAAATGAAGATATTCCCTCTAAGGTTCAGTCTCTGTTGTTAACGCTACCTCGCTAATGCGGGAAATGACGAATATGTACGAAATATATATATATATATATATATATATATATATATATATATATATATATATATATATATATATATTGATATTGTTTTCATTCTTTTTCTGTGAATTTCACACAGAAAATCCTCGAAAAGTAATGGTCGAATCATCATGTGAAGTGATTCATTCACAATACTGGAATTGTTAGTCATTGTACGCAGGTGCATGATATCATGCTGACGGGTTCAGTCATCATACAGAGTCAATCATAGTGAGGTATATGATACGCTAAAGGGTTGCCATCATACAATAAGTGCTGAAGTGTATGGTATTTTCAAAGGTTCCCTTATCATACGAGAGTGTTTGATATCATGCTCAGTGGATCATACATCGTAAAACGGTAGTCATACTGGGGTGTATGATATGGTGAAGGGTAGTCATCAAGTGTGTATAATATCATGCCCAAGGGCTCAGTCATCATTCAGTCGGTATTTTTCATGCTGAATGGGTTTCATCATACAGTTCGTTCATGATATCATACTCTATACTTCGGTCATCAGTACAGAAGATTTATTATGTGCTTAAGGGTGTAGTCTTTTTACGGTATATGTATGATATCATACTTAAGGGTTCAGACATCATACAGTAGATATATAGTATCATGCTGAAAGGTTTAGTTTTCATACAATAGTTGTATGACATCATGCTGAAGGATCGTTCGGTCATCATACATTAGGTGTAATGACATCATACTCAAGGGTTCAGTCATCATACATCAGGTGTAATGATATCATGCTGAAGGGAATCAGTCATCATGTTCAGGGGTTTCAGAGAATCAGACTATGTCGTGTTAATGCTCATGGCCGAGGAATTTTAATTGTGGAAATTCCACTGTTTTCGTGATCGCTCTTAATGTTTAAAATGTGTGGGACTTAAGTTACTGGATGGCCCGGGGTAGGTGGCTGGTACGTGTGGGTGATGGTGGTGAACTGTGGTGGGGGGTTTGATGGCTGATATACGTGTGGATGTGGTGGATAAGGGGCTTGGGGCGGCACGCGATCCTGGTGGTTGTTAGATAGTAAGCATTGGTATAGTTAGCCTTTGGAATGGTTGATTGGTGAGGTGGTGTAGTGTATATATGGTGGTGTGGTTGATATTAGAGGTTGATTGGTGCAGGAGAGGCACAAGCAACATCGTGGAGGACATTTGGTGATAGCCGAAGACATCAAGATCATTAGAACGTACGCAGTAAGTCGAACTCTCTTTGATACAAAGACATCGAACCTTTGAAGACTACGGAGTCTTAAGCACCATCAAGACCCACCTATTAAACACCACTAATTCCTAAGCTATGGGTTCACAGCAGTCTTATCCTGCAATACCTCTCCAGATATAACTGAAGCCAAGTCTGAAAGTGCAGCGAGGGAGCCGTAACCCGTCGTGGACACAGAGCCCGACCAACAAGTGGTGATTACTTCCACCTTCTCTGTGATTATAACGCACCCACGATACGGACGCAACAAAGGAGTTCGAATTCTGAGCGAGCGACACGCGCTCTTATTATCCCTCCGTGGAACCCCTGGAGAGGAGCAGGTCCTGGGCTGCTGGGTCGAGTGTCGTCGAGATTTCAGGACGAGGGTTTGAGCTCACCCTTGTGGGGGGGGGGGGAGGTTCCAGGTGGTGAGGTGGCGGTGGTGCTGACACGGGTCGACGACGTCGTCCGAGATACTGCCAAGGTGTCGGTCTGGAGGAGATACTGACCAGACGAGAGAGAGAGAGAGAGAGAGAGAGAGAGAGAGAGAGAGAGAGAGATCAGGGTTGCGGACGGGGTGGGAGTTATTTTGGGCTGCCATGCGTGCTGACGGTGGATAACATTTGAACGGTCGTGTTCCGGCGTGGTTTCAGTTTTCTAGCAATGAGAGTCTGCAAGTAATGCAACTTGTGGAAGCAAATATGATCTGAGTCACACAGTCACTCACACACACACACACACACACACACACACACACACACACACAGCACTTGCCAGAAGGACTTGAATATATACCTGAATATGTTTGCAGTGTGATAGCGAGGTCTTGAGGGAAGTGAAGAGTTATGAGGATTGCATCAGATTACAAGGGAACCTAGACAAACTCCAAAGTTGGTCAGAATATATGATTGATGAAATTCAACCCGAGTAAATGCAGAGGACTCGAGGATGGTGAACAATGATAGGAAGGCCTCAGTACGAATGTAGTCCAGGAAGAAATGAGCAGCAGGAATCTATTTGAGAGGGGTCTTCAGGCGTCGACATTGTACCCAATACTACCGGAGGAGAATAGTAAAAGAGACAGACTGTGTGCTAGCAGTATCAGAATTCCATTCTCGTATTTGGATAAGGAAATATTCAACAAGCTATTCACCTCCTACATTAGGCCAAAGGCACACTCAAAGAATAGCAAGCATCTAATCGAAAGGGTCCAGAGTAGCTTAGCGAAGATGGTACCAGAATTAAGAGACGTTAGAGGCCATATATTTGTCCGCCGTGGAAGAGAGAGGGGAAAGCAGTGACTTGATGTGACTTGATCTCAACCTTCTAAGTTTTATAAATCAGTTTGATTGTCAATAATGAACGGTTCTAGAGATGCTAATACCGAAGAACCACACACTATATAATGGAATTAAGCCAGAAGCTTGTTAGTAAAGGATGTAAAGAAGTACTTCTGCAGTATAGTGCGTGTTGTGAATGAATGGAGTAAACTGAGCGATGTAACTTTGAATGCCGTCAGAATAACGTAGTTTAAATAGCTTCACGATAGTGGAGAAAGTTCAGGTGATAGAAACACGCAGAAGTGGAACTCCGCCCTCATAGCACACAATAGTTGATCATACACTAACACATTCATACCTACCTCACTCACTCACCCAATCACACCCTCACCTACCCAGCCATCTAGCTATTTCCATCTTTTCCGCCTATCTAACCATCCAGCTACACCCTTCTACCCAGCCTTTCAGATACTTCCATCTACCTAGCCATCCATATTCACCCATCTACCTAGCTATCCATCTTCACCCATGGATCTACCTAGCCATCCATCTCCACCCATCTACCGAGCCATCCATCTTCACCCATCTTCCCATCTATCCAGCTATACCCATCTACCAACCTATCCAGCTACATACACTTTCATTCGCCCTACCCACTTGCGAACACAAAAGGGTGTATGTAAATCCAATCTTATACACTGGTCTTAGTACTGATGGTAACTAGCTATGGGTCAGAGACTAGTTTTGTCTTTCCCTCAAAGTATAACGACTCGAGGAGGCCTTTGGTTAAGCCCCTGATGCTGTTCGTGGTGCCCGAGGCTTCGGTGTCCTCCTCCAGCGACACCAGGTACTCACCACGTCGGTGTAAATGCCGGAAGTGTTGGTCAGAATCTTACACTTAGGATGATGGATGTCTCCATGTGGCTGGTGGGGTTGGTGGTGATGATGGTGATGATGATGACACTGATGAGGAAGATGATGCCCCCCGATTCCTGTTTGTTCTGTTGCAATCATCATGATCACGAGGTGTAATGAAATAAAAGATTGTGCCTGTTGATACCAGGGCTGTTGCCGTGTTGACGGATGGTGTAGCTGTCGAGTGTTGCCGCCACTGCTGCTGCTGCTACCGATGTATCCGCTGCTGGAATCCTCTTCCTTTGTTGGTTTCTGGAGGCGCTTCATCTGCTTGTCCACAGTTTGTGCTCCTCCCGCTTGCACTCTTGGCCTCGGTCATCATCGCCACCGTTTCTTGCCTTAAATGTCGTCATTATCACCACCACAGACGCCGCCGCCGCCGCCTCCTCCACCACCACCACCATCATTATCATCACCAACATCGCTACCATCGCCATTACCGCCAGCTACCACCACTATCACCATTACCGCCAGCTACCACCACTACAGCTCTCCCTACAACCGTAACGCCAGCCATTATTTCACCTGCTGCAAATGGTATGATGGTGGTTTACTGTCACATGGGATTGCTATGGCTGTTCTCATTACTGCCGCTGTTACTCTTGCTGCTATTGCTGCTGTTACTGCTGCTGCTACTGTTACTGTTGCTGCTGCTGATGGCGCGAACAGATGAATCTTGCCTGGCAAGTTCAAGGAGAACATGACTAACACAGCGGCCACTATCATCACAGAACACAACACAGTTAACAGGATCAGAATTTGTGTTCTCACGTCATGCCTTCCTTCCTTTTCCTACTGCATCCCTCTTTCCCTCTTTCTTTTCCATTCTCACTCCCCCTCCCTTTCCCCTCCTTCAGTCTCCTCTCCCGTCCCCCCTCCCTTTTTTTTTGCGCTCGACTACCGAATAACGAAAGTCTTGCGCTGTCAGCGCTGCCTCTCCCGTGGTAGCCGAGACGCGGTATCGCAGACAATTACAAGGGCAGGAGTAATTGTGCGTTGTCTCCCTCTACTGTGCACTACCTGCAGTTTGACGTGTATTCAGCGTGGAGACGGGAGCCGGGCAGGGTGGAGACACGAGCCGGGGGAAGGAGGAAGCGGAGGAGACAGGAATGGAAAGAAGGGAGAGACGAGGAGCAAGCGGAAGCCCAGGAGGAAGGGTAGGGAGAGAGGCAGGGAGGAGAGTGGAGGTGGAGGGTGCGAACGGGTGCGTTCAGAATCCAACCCAAACAATTTTTTTTTACCTCCCGCACCTTTCATATGGCAGTATGTTTGTGTGTGTGTGTGTGTGTGTGTGTGTGTGTGTGTGTGGTGGGGGTGTCATTGTGGTGGATCCCCCCCATTGTTTGGTCAGAGCGTGTGACGTCCACCCTCCCTGGTACTCACCCATGCACTCCTGTCCACACTGTATAATTTTTGGCCGTAAAATTGATTGATGGTGTCTGCCATAGTTAGACCCTCGCTTCGTTTTTTTTTTTTTTTTGTTTTTCTTTCTATGTTTTAGTTCGTTTAGGTGTGACGTGTCTTTCCCCGATATGGGGCAGGGTTATCATTATTAGTAGTAGTATTGATAGTAGTAGTAATAGTATTCCTTAACAAAATTGTCTTTTACCCTCGTCTCTTTAGAACCAGTCTACGACAAGCTGCATAGGTGCTTCGAAAGTGATTCTCGTCAACTTGGTTATCATCCCCTTGAAAGCTGTTAGGCTAGAGGAGTTTGTAATCTCTAAAGGGTTGGTGTAGACACCAGACTCATTGATAGGTTGGTAGGGTTGGCCTTGTTATCATACATATGCAGGAGTGAGGAGGGTAGACACCAGACTGGATGATGGTGTGGATCTGTCTTTCATGTATATGGAGGAGTGACGGAGGAGCTGTCAGCTAGATTTCGGATTTGTCTCGGAAGTTTTCATTTGTTATTACTATGGAGGATTGTTTTGATAATGTCGTTCATATACAGGATTGGTTTAAAGGCTTATTTTTGATACAGAGGTTTGGTTTAAAGATTACGAGTGATTTGTGGTAATGGCTGAATCATTAATTTTATTTTTCATATACATAACATTGGCCTCTGAAAGTTATACCTCCCGTAATATTGAAACTTAAGTTCTTATTCCTTAATGGGATTGGATTCACAATCTCACGTGTTGGATTATCTTTAATTGTTGATCAAGGAAAGGGTTTGGTCGGGTATTGTCATTTCACACGTAAGATAGCTTGGGGGGGTTATCATAGTCTGCAGCTGCTTAGTGTGTTGAGAGTTGCCATTGCCTCAGAGTAAATTACTTATTTCTTTTAATTTATGAAGAGGAAATAGTTAGCATTAGGACGGCCTAAGTGCTCCGTGTTATAACTTATTAGGAGAGTTCCAAGTTATCACTCCTTACAAGTTATCTTTCCTTCGTACGATAGATCCATAGTCATTAGTACTTAAGGTAGTTTTTGTGATCTTATACAGCAGGCGTAGAGAAGTTTATAAACAAATAAGTGATATCTATAACATCACATGTCTTTGGGAGTGTTGCAGTGTTGCGATTTTCCACGAGTGTGTCCGGTTATTATGGCCTTATGATGAGTACGGATACAAAGGTTTTGGGTCAACTCAAAAAGAATATGTTTTCGACTTGCTATAGTGGGATGTCCCATGGTGTTACCATCCCAGAGTGTAATGTCTCATGGTGTTACCATCCCAGAGTGTAATGTCCCTTTGATATAACCATTTAACATCCCCAGTTGGAAAGCCTTCAGGTGTTACCAATCACAATCCCATGGTTAGGAATGGCTCTTGTAGTTCCCAGTCATCACAGAATGTCGCTGATGGTGCCATCAGGGACTGGCACTACTGCTGCAACCATTCGTCCGTAACTATTTCTGTTGTATGTATCATGTCCGGTGATAATGATAACATACATATTGTACATACAGATAGCCATGATGATATTGCATACTACATGTTCAGGGAAACAGTGATATTACACATACAGATGGCCATAGTGATATTACATATGTAATTTGTAATGTTACTGTTGCCATAGTTATGATATATATGACATATTAAGATATATTTACGATTTGTATTTTAAGAATTAAAGAAATTACAGCGAAGGTGCAGAGGCGGAAAAAAAACAAGGTAAAAATTCCATTTCCGAATACATTCCAGGAACTTTTAATGTTTGATCCATGAATTTCCAGAACCATGAATAATATAGAGAGCATAGCAATAAAAACAACACAGGGCAGAGCCAAGTGAAAGGGAATTTCCAAGTGATTCTTTTTTAACTTCTTCGGTCCGTAATTATAGGTGACGAATTTTAATTCTAGAATGATAATGCCAAGCTGTGGCACAGTCAATGAACAACAGACTTTTACATTTGAACATGAGAAAGTTAGAATACAACCTTTTCTGTTTTTAATACGAATTTAAAAATGTATGTGATTGGTGAATGTCACAAGATGAACGACTTGTAACGAGAGTTACCATTTGAAGCGGAAAGTAGTATAATTCATTTCATTATGACGAATTTTGTGTACTGCTTGTATTTCAGAAATGTGTTGCTACAGAATATCGTGGTAAATAGCGTGCGTCATTCGTGTTATGCTCCCTGCATACACTTACCAGTTATGGAAAAAAAATTCTCATATATATATATATATATATATATATATATATATATATATATATATATATATATATATATATACTTTCCCACACCATTTTTTTCTATCAAAATCCCAAATGTCTTATTTTCATACAGATTGGCCACACATATATATCTCATGTATCTTTATATACTGGATTGAATCCTCTTTTTCTGTAATTAGTCTCTGATCATAATAACGTTAGTCGTCTTTTATAAATCCCTCACCCACAGGTAGATGGTATTGGCGCCACGATCCCCCCTCATAGTCTCTGGAGGGAGGCGATGGCGGACGAGAAATGATTAATAGGTTAAGGAGTCACTGTGGGAATTAGCTACGTACCGTCACCACCACCAGCAGGAGCAGGAGGAGGAGGTCGGCCCAGGTCTTGCTCTCGATCATAGTCTGCCGAGCCTTCTTAGCAGAGAGGAGGGTGGGTCTCTCTCTCTCTCTCTCTCTCTCTCTCTCTCTCTCTCTCTCTCTCTCTCTCTCTCTCTCTCTCTCTCTCTCTCTCCTGACGGACTTCCAGCCCCCCAAACTATACAGACAGCCGTGTATGTGATTGCCCCGTGTACGGCCGCTCTCATGTGTATGATTTTTGGTGGATATTCATTGATTATTATGAGCATCAGTGTGAGGGATTCCCGTTTTCTATTTTTTTTTTTCGGTGAGATTTAATTAGTGATTTATCGGCAACGCTTTTTCTTTTTCTTTTTTTCTTTTTTTTTTTCACACTTGCGTGTTGTATTGCCTCCACCCATGCATGGATGAAAGGCTTATCACGTAGGTACACTAAGGTCTGCTTTACACCCGTAAGGTAGGAGGGTTGAAGGCTCATAATCTGGTGTGGCGAGGTGGGTGGTTCTCAATTCTGGACCGTAAAGGTGAATTTTATCATAATGGTGACTTATTAATTAGAATTTGGCTAAATTCAAACTCGGTATTATTCATAAGTTAAAAGTAGACTCACCCGAAATATATAACGAAATTACGAGCCAAAGCATATATGTATGTATATGCCTTGATTATCCATTTAATATTCCTAAGTGACGATAGATATTATGAGAATATTTCATCTGGTCCGAAGATAATATACGAGTCTTAGATATAGATATTACTACTATCAGTGTTGTGGCAGAAAAGTAGTAGAGATCCAGTGTAAGATTCAGTTTATAACTGCATAATCAAGTGTTTCCTGTTTACTGACACTTTTGTATCATGCACGTAGACGTGTATGTTATACCAACCCGTATGGTTACCAGTCCCGTATTACCACCATCCCGTATGCCTACCATGTCATCTGACTCCCATCCCGTATTGATTCCATCCCGTATATTTATGGTTGGGGATGGGTACTGTCGGGTTGTCGTTCTGAAGAAGTTATTGTGAAGTTGATGGTCATCATGCATTCAGACTGATCACCCGTCCACTTGTAGCAGAACGAGGCAAAACGGTGTCGCAGAGAGAGAGAGAGAGAGAGAGAGAGAGAGAGAGAGAGAGAGAGAGAGAGAGAGAGAGAGAGAGAGAGCACATGCAACGCACATTATGTGGATTGGTGTACATTCCTCCCCGTGTCCATGTTTTCATGGAGGCGTCGAAGAGCGTTTAGAAAAACGTGTCATTTGAAAAAACAAAAAACGAAAAAATGAATCATGAGAAATCGTGTTCATATCAAAGCATACCGGACAATTCAGGTCAGCATATCAAAGTATATCAAGTGATTTCATACAGCATATCAGAACACAGTAGATGATTTGATGCAGCATACTATAGCTTGCTAGATGATTCAGTATAGCATATTACAACTAGGTAGATGATTTGATACAGCATACCTGAGCATAGTAGATGGACCAGTCCAGCATACCATAACATACCAGATGAACCAGTCCAGCACACCATAACATACCCGATGAACCAGTTCAGCATACCGTATCATACCAGATGAACCAGTCCAGCATACCATAACATACCAGATGAACCAGTCCAGCATACCATAACATACCAGATTTGCTCCCAGGTCCATTCCCAGTCACTAACGAGTCATCGGCCGGACCCTGAAAACTAATTCCAGTTCATATTGATCGCCATGGTCGGGGGTGGAGTGGAGGGGGGGAGGGGGGGAGGGAGGAGGGGGGGAGGGGGTCAGCAGAAGATTGGACGTTAGTTGTGTCATTAATCAGGGTCGTCTGCCCGGCCGCTGATGACGAACAACAACTCCTCCCGGCGAGTGAACGGCCCCGTGAGTTCTCCTGAACGCCTTCGATAACGTTCCCTCCCTCTCTCTCTCTCTCTCTCTCTCTCTCTCTCTCTCTCTCTCTCTCTCTCTCTCTCTCTCTCTCGAACGCTTGGATTTCCTACACAGAAAAAGAGAGAGAAAAAAATACAGAAAGGAAACGCAGCTCAGAAATAACTCATTACGTTTATTGTTTCGCTACTGGGGCGTTAGGGGAAGTTGGTGGTCATGCAAACAGGACGAAATTATTGCATGACGCTGGTAATTACACCGTTGGGTAGTTGTGCTTGTTAGGACGGCCGTGGCGGGCGGGGGTGCCCCGCTCGCTCTCTCCCTCCCTCCCATGTGACAGGCGGTGTAGATGGCCTGCTAATTACACACAGGAATTTGGTGATTTATGGTAATTTCTCCCATTGGTCGGTCGGTGATATGTTACTTGTGATCATCGAGTGTGTCCTAATTAAGTGAAGTGTTTCTCGTAGTTACGGTAATTCTGGTGATGTTTTGTGTAGTTGCTGGTAATGTGTATCTTCCGTACAGCGCTTAGGTTGAGTCCAGAAGGTTGAAGGGTTAAGTCTCCAGTGGACAGTGGTAGTAGCAGTTTATTTCTATGATATTTCTCCTCCTTTTTTAAGTTAATTTTTGCGGGAGATTTTGTAATTTTTTTTCCACCTGCTTCCTCCTGCTCGAAGCAGTGTTCGATCACCCAGCGAATGATACCATATCTAACCAAGGAGGTGAAGAAATCGTGATCATTTCGTGGTTAAATGTTATCTGATGGTATTTCCTATATCACAGTGTGATTTCTTGTTCAGAGATATAATCGTTGTCAGAAATGAACACACAGACGGATTGAAGTGAAGCGACGTAGCTATGCGTCATGTGCACACATTACCCCAGAAGCCCAGACAGAGCATACAGCATCACTTCACAATCTTAACAGAGTCTAAAGGACCACCTCACAGGCTCATCACAACCTGCAGTGTTATCACCAAAGCCTAACATCATAGCCCATGATAATATGAACGCACCAAGTCTACAACATCACACCATACTCCCTCCAGTATATCCCACAGTGTTACCCAACATAGCACAGAATATTGCCCTTAATCTTAACAAAGCCCACGATTCCTCCAACCTAGACCACAGTATCACCCTACAATCCTAACACCGTAATTTCAACCACAATCCAAACATAGCCCACAGTATCATACCAAGTCCATCATATCACAGAATATCAGCCTCAACACCAACAAAGCTCACAGATAGCATAGCAGATAATATCACTCCAAAAGCCCAGGAAAGCTTACAGTGCCACGCCACAAATCCAGCCTCGCCCAGCAATCCCCCACAAACCCAACACAGTTCACAGTATCAACGCACTGGTCGCTCACGTACCTACCTCAGGATCACTACTCCACACTCCCTCCAGCACAATCCCACAAACCTCTCAAATAGAGTATTATACACAACCTTCCCCCCCAAATAAAAATAGCCCGCACCATCACTCCACATTCCCTCAAACCTAACCAACAGTGTGACTTCATAAGCCCAACATATCCAGGTCACCTCATAAGCCCAACATATCCAGGTCACCTCATAAGCCTTACATATCCAGGTTATCTCATAAGCCCAACATATCCAGGTCATCTCATAAGCCCAACATATCCAGGTCACCTCATAAGCCCAACATATCCAGGTCACCTCATAAGCCCAACATATCCAGGTCACCTCATAAGCCTTACATATCCAGGTCATCTCATAAGCCCAACATATCCAGGTCACCTCATAAGCCCAACATACCACAGATTATCATCTACAGTCCCCTCCCCCCCAAAAAAAAGTCCAGAATATCACCAAACAAGATCACCACAGCCCCAAAATATCACTCGGATAGTATCCCCTCACCCTAGCTCTCAGATCACTCGAAAAACATTGAACGACTCATGGTATCACCTGTAGTACAGATACAGCCCACAGGATCATCCCACTAACCTAAAATAAGGGAGAATATCACCTGGAAATCGAATATTTGATAACCCAGAAGTCATCACTCCCACCGAGGCCAGTACAGCAGCAGCAACAACTGTATCATCCCAAGGACTGGAAATCAACACACACACACACACACAACACACACACACACACACACACACACACACACACACACACACACACACCCATACCCATAGACTCAACATGACATACACACACTCTAGCACCATAGGAGCCCAACTTAACCATCACTATCACCACATAACGACGCAGGGTTGCATGAAATGACACGCACCCTGCCAGGCCCCCAGTGTGATACACACACACACACACACACACACCCTAGCATCATGCGCACATACATACATACACACACACACACACATCTAATTACCACTTCGGTGCAGTTCGCCCCGTCACGCAGCCTCACGCACTGCCTGACGCCCCAATTGGCCAACATTATGACGCCCTAACAGGTGGGCGTGTGGGCGGCTTCCCAGAGGAGGTAATTGGGGCTGTAGCATCACACCCACCCAAACCCACCCCCCTCCTCCCACCCAGCACCTCACACACACACACACACACACACACACCTGGCAAACAACATGTAACTGGTAGTCGTAATTACCCCCTAATGAGGCGGTTAGAGGAGACGGGCTTTTCGCGAAAACGGGCCCCCGTGGTCCAGGAACAGGCCGCTGGAACCCAAGCTGGTGTTAATGGTTCTGGCTGGTACAGACGTTCGGCCGTGCATTTTTTGTTTTACGTTCGTGCATTTTTTCTTTTC
This sequence comes from Panulirus ornatus, assembly GCF_036320965.1. Classification (NCBI taxonomy): domain Eukaryota; kingdom Metazoa; phylum Arthropoda; class Malacostraca; order Decapoda; family Palinuridae; genus Panulirus; species Panulirus ornatus. Next base: position 31,684,814 of record NC_092234.1, on the reverse strand, counting down.
AGTATGTGTGTGTGTGTGTGTGTGTGTGTGTGTGTGTGTGTGTGTGTGATTCGTCTTCAAGTTTCCTCACAGTGTTCGCACTGATTTGCATTTCATTGCCACACTTGCGGCTGCCGGATCATGCTGGACATTGTGGGAAAAACTTAAGAAAAAAAAAAAAAAAGAGAAAAGGTTTCGATCATTGTGATACGCGCCGGGGGGGGAGGGGGGGGGGGGGGAATGAGGGAAACGGAGTTAGTTTTGTCTTTTTATTTGCTCTGCATTTACCCCACCCTCTCCTTCCTGCCCTTGTTACGCCCTCAGCTGGCAGTTCTGCATGATTCCACCAGCTTGGAATAAACTACGCCAGCTGGGTTTTTTTTTTTCTCTCCTTTTCTTTTTACCTCGCTAGATTTGAATATTCAAATTATGTTCCAACTTCCGTGAAAAATAACGACTCCTGAACTGCCGCCGACTTGCGTTTAATAAATGTGTACAAATATTTGGGTTAATGTGTGTTTCTGGCTACAGATGGCGTCTGCCACGATCAAGGCAGCGTTGCACAGTGAAGCTTCGCATCACCAGTTTCGTGAGGGATATTAGTTTGCGTTTCTTTGGCCAGTTTCTTGAAACTACACCATCGTGTTTCGTTAGCGGTGTCGTGGTGTTCAAACATCAATAGTTTGCTGGTTTCCCTAAGGACATAAGGTTCTTTGTTTCTTTGAGGTTTCCCCCATGCTTGAATCCCATGTTTCATCTCTTCTCAGTTTCGTTACGTTTCAGTTTCGTCCGAGTTTTGCTCTGGTTCATTTGTAGTCATTGTATGCACCATCGTAACTCAACGCTGTTTCTTTGTATTCATTTTTATGGTTTCGAAAGTTTCAGAGTCTTTGAATCCCTGTTGTCTTGATGGTTTACAATTTGTCTAGGTTCCCTGAAGTCTCGAGTATTCTTGTGTTCCTAGTGTCTTCAGTGTTTCAGCAGTTTGTATTTCAGCTTCCTGAAGTTCCTGCATATCTGCATCTCTACAAGCGTGTATTTCAGTAAGATGTATTCCAGTTTCCTGAAGCTCATTTCGTTGTGCATTGTGTTTTCAGCAACACACGTCTCGCACTTTCCTGAAGTTCCTGCATGCCTGGCGTTTCAGTAAAATCTGTTTCAGTTTCGTGAGAACACAGCCTCTTTTCTAACCGGTCTATAAAGCGTTTATAAGCCCATCACCCCACCACCACACCACCACACCCTCCCGACCTACTCAGCAGGAGGGAGGGAGAGAGAGAGAGATGATTAAGCAGAGGAAATCTGCTGGAGGATTGAGAGCATTGGATTATTTTTTTTTTTGCGTAGGATATGAGCGGGTCCGTGTGAATGCCAAGTGGCCATTAAGAACACCAGAAGGTTTCGGTCCACGAGAGCTGGCTGGGTCATGAGGACGGGCTCACTGCTTCGCTTCCTGCTTCAGGTTCGCCCTGAATTATGGGACCCCCATTATCCGGATGCGTTTAAGTTGGCTTTTTAAAAGGTAAGGTTGACACTCCCTCCCTCATATATATATATATATATATATATATATATATATATATATATATATATATATATATATATATATCGGTTTTATCTTGATCTCCTTCGGTTGTGCTCGCTCCTAAATTCTCCAGGTGATTGATATATTACAAAACCAAAAAAGTGATTCAGTCTCGGAATCATTACTGAGCCTCATAAATACGTCTCGGTGGTTTGTTTACGGTTGAATAACACAGCTGATGTGTTTTCGTTGTGAACTTTATTTACAGAGCAATGAAAATTTGCATAGTTTGTGTCGCATTTGTCTTCCTTTCTTCTTCTTAATTAGTTGTATATTTTATGATCACAGTATACTGTCTCGTAAGGTAATGCACTTGTTCAATATAATAAACGTATGAATGCTTCAGGTGTTTGTCTCGTTATAAATGAACAGTTCGAATGAACCGTAAGTCAGTATCTCAAGCCTTGAAACGTTTAGCAGTTTTGACTGTGTCATTCACATTTTACGCTCCTATTTAAAAAGAAAAAAGAAAAAAAAAGGACTTTCTCTCGTGCGCCTTCCAGTAAATATATCTCAAAAAAGGTACATTCTGGACGATGAAATCTGGAAATACGAATAATGAATAATAATGCCCAAAGCTTCTATTTAAATTCTGGTTGTCCACGATTTCACCCCCAACTTTTAGTGAGGCCCCCATGAATTGCTACAAATATTGCTCAGAATCTCTCTCTCTCTCTCATTATTATTCGGAGCGCACTCCCCTCGATGTATTATTAACGGCTATAAAATATTCACAACTTACAATTTATATTCGCATCACATGGGACCATTCTTGTATGACGTCCAGCCCTTTTACCTACGAGTCAGAATGATAGAAATAACATAATCATCTATTGGTTAGTGTGCTTCCAAAAAAGCAAAATGATATTTCTGTGTTTTTCATTGTTTGTGGTGCTTTGCTGCTGAAGAGAGTCATTCATTCATTAATGTATAACATGAAAAAAAAAATGAACTTTCGTTTGTCAGTTTTTATCGTTGGAGTTAGTGGTCCAAGGTGATGTAGATTCAGCCACCCTGTTGGTTTGACACAGGGCAGTCACAAAGAAAGGGTCTTCACGTGTCACACAGCTCACAGTGACACATTCTGTGTCACACAGCTCATAGTGACACATTCTGTGTCACACACCTCATAGTGACACATTCTGTGTCACACAGCTCATAGTGACACATGCTGTGAGCTGTATGAGGCTAAATCTGGTATGGCGCTCCCGTCGCCCATTCCAAAGTTCTCAGCACTTCTTTTTTTTTCAATATGTTTGTGACCATTTCAGTTATACGACTGAGGGAGCGCCATTTACTGCCTGAGTGGCTGGATTTGCGTTGTGGAACTTGTTTGCTGGATGGTGTAGTGAAGTGTTCTTGTATGGCGTCAGTGACGCCAGTGTTCGTAGCTGACGCCATCACTGTAGCTGACACGATCACTGTAGCCATTGACCATCACTGTAGCTGACAACTTTGGTCAGCGGAAATCAGTAGCGTCAGTGTCTGACGACTGGTGCTGACACGAGCTGCTGCTGTTGTGTTGATATTTACGTTCCATTATTGATG
>NC_092234.1:31666702-31676702 GCF_036320965.1 Panulirus ornatus | reverse complement strand
GTGAATATAGCCGTTGACCTGACCTAGCCAGTAAGGGTCTGGTCAGAGACCAGTTTTGTTGTTGACGTACTGAAGATGATGGCGTGGTGAAAATGAAAGTGTGGTGAAGAGAAAGAGTGTGGCGAAGATGGCCTTTGACCCCTAATGACCCATGTGGATGTGCCGAAGATAAGAATGTTGCAAGGTGAGCGAAGATGAGGATAAGCGAAGATGAGGATGAAGCGAAGATGAGGGTGAAGCGAAGATGAGGATGAAGTGAAGATGAGGGTAGTAGACTGGAGACCTGTGTGGTTCAGAGAAGGAAAAGATGTTTTAGAAGTGAGATCAGGTGTACTGAGGGTGTAATGAAGGTGTGTAGTGTAGAGTAGTGTGTGTGTGTGTGTGTGTGTGTCCCTCCTCAGCGAGCATGACTGGTGAGTGTTAAGCGCAGAGGGAGACGCGCTGCATTCGCTCGCTCGCTAGTGTTTTATCATTACTAGGTCTTAAATCATTTTCTGAGAATAGTTATACATATTTTTTTCATTATCAATATTTTTCAATTTTTTTTGATTTGTGATCTCTGTAAGTATTGATAGTATTACTTTTAAAGTCGTTTTTTGTGGTCGTACTGGATCTAATTTTTGGATTTGTGGATGTCGTTTTTCATGTCTTGGTGGTCGTCTTCGTCACCTTAACCATTGTGGTCGTCTTGGTCGTGTTGGTCTGGGTAATAGTGTTTTCTTTCGACTGGTTTGTTACCTTCGTGGTCGTCTTGGCCTCCATTGTGGTCGTCCTCGTCTTGGCCTCCATTGTGGTCGTCCTCGTCTTGGCCTCCATTGTGGTCGTCCTCGTCTTGGTCGTCGTTGTGGTCGTCCTCGTCTTGGTCGTCGTTGTGGTCGTCCTCGTCTTGGCCTCCGTTGTGGTCGTCCTCGTCTTGGTCGTCGTTGTGGTCGTCCTCGTCTTGGCCTCCGTTGTGGTCGTCCTCGTCTTGGCCTCCGTTGTGGTCGTCCTCGTCTTGGCCTCCATTGTGGTCGTCCTCGTCTTGGCCTCCGTTGTGGTCGTCCTCGTCTTGGCCTCCGTTGTGGTCGTCTTGGTGGTCGTCCTTGTCGTCGTGGTCGTTGTAACGTAATCATTTCCCGAAACGAAAAAGAAAAAAAAGAAAAAATTGCTTATCAGACGAGGGTGAATGAAGTCACCTTATCCCATAACCTTACCCCCCCCCCCTTTTTCATTCATTCATCCCGTCATATTAGCAATAAGGCAAAAGAAATAATTATACATTTCTCCCGTTAAGGAAGGAAGGAAGGGGGGGTGTATATATATATATGCAAATAAGCAAAACCCAGAACTCTCGTACAGTTTTAATTATCCCAGCCCGCCCAGCTTCCATTAGCTAAACTGGCGAATTATCATCTCCGCTAGATAAGCACCGCCTCCCAGCCATTAGCCTATCAGACGCTCTCATTAGTGTGACGTCACGCTCCAACAGGCGCGGCCACATATCACCTGTTTGCAGCGTTGCCGCGTCTCCAGGATATAATTGCTGGGTTTTTTTTTTCTATGTTTGCCTTGAAGTTGAGTGACGTCGTCGGATGTTGTATGTTTCAGTGCACGAAAACAAGTACCGGAATTAAGGGTGCATTTTACTCGTGGACGTTACCGGAATTCGTATAGTTACTAACGAATTTCGGATATATATATATATATATATACATTTTTATATTTACATTTTTTTTTCTTATTCGTATCGCCTTTAAAGACGAGCCGTGCGATAGGGCGTCTATAAGTGGTTCGGTTAAACGAGGGTGTGCGATAAAGCAAGGCGAGTGGATATAAATATATAAACCAGTGATCCGGTTATGTTGGGTTCGATGTGATAACGGATGCGTGCCAGGCTCCGTTTTATCAGGGGGTTACTACAGTGCGGTGTCTGGGCCTATAAATAAACCGGGGTATTTCGGTTTAAAGTGTGACGGGGGGTATGTGTGACGGGGAAGAGGAGGAAGGGAGGGGAATAGATGAGAGCCTAAGTCCTTCAATGTTGTCCTTGTCAAACGATGGCCGGATAAATCAACGAGTGTGGCTCTCTGTAGTAATGATTTTAGTGTGGTGCGGTTAAGCGAAGGTAGGGCCGTATGTGGATGTAGTCCGGTTATGCGAGGGTCCGGTACAGTGACGTCCGGTAGCTGGGAATGAATACAGTGTCTCTTGCTGGTCTTAAAATACACGGTAGGAATAGAACTTAGATAAGGTTGTGTTATAACTACCCTCCAGTGGTGTGAACTTAAAGGAAAATAGACTTTGCGTTGTGAACTTAACAGGAAATAAATTTTCATCCGTGTGAACTCAGAGGAAAATACACTTTCAGTGGTTCGAACTTCAGAGGAAAATGATTTTTTTTTAAGTGGCTTGAACTCAGGAGAAAATAGAAATTAAACTTTCATCTGTGTTAAACTTTCAGTGGTGTGAATCTAGAGGAAAATAAACTTTTAGTGATGTGACCTTTTAGAAAAATAAACGACATGGCATGAACTTAAGACGAAAACTCTCCGTGATGTGAGCTTAGAATTCAACGAACTATTAGTGGTGTGAACTTAAGTTGAATTAGCTTTCCATGATGTGAACTTAGGAAAAAAATAAACTTTCAGTGATATGAACGTAGGAGAGATATGACCTTTCAGTGGAGTGAACTTAGAATATACTTCCGGTGATGTGTATTTACCAGAAATAAACTTGCCGTGGTGTGAACTTAGAGAAAAAACTTTTAATGTTGTGAACTCAGAAAAATAAAGAATGGCTTTCAGTGATGAAATCTTATGGCAAAATAAAGTTCCAGTGGTGGGAACTAAGGAGAAAAGAATAATCAGTGGTGTAAACTAAGGAGAAAATAGACTTTCAGTGATGGGAACTTAGAATAAGATCAAGTGGTGTGTACCGTAAATACAACTTAAGTTTGCATAATTGCATGAAACATTCATTCTAGAACATTAACAAGTAACATTCATTCTAGAACATGAACAGTTACCATTCATTCTAGAACATGAACAGTTAACATTCACTCTAGAACATTAACTTGCAACGTGAAAGAAATAGTGTGTGTAACATTAACATTGAAATTACTTAGAACATCTGCTCATTGTGCGTGACTTTATCTGGGTACCTTAACTTTACCTAGGTACCATGTCAGAAACTGTATCTTACAGTAGTAACTCGGATACAGCATTTGTAAAGTGTATGTATTTAACGGATGGGAATAAGTTCAAAAGACTGTATTCAACGGATGGAATAACTTCATGTGTCTTTTGGCAGACGCGAAGGTGTGAATCGTTGCGTTTCTTATTTACTTAGTTAAGAGCGTGAATAATTCCGTTTACCAGTTATTGATTACATTCAGCGTTAACCGCAGCGTGATGTATTGCGTTTAACTTAATAGATTGCGTATGTAGCAATAACTCCATCATGGCGTAATTACCTGCGTCAGTCAGTGGAAAGCACGGATAATCGCATCTGAGTTTAAACCGAGTTTCGTGAGTGAACTGCGTATGACATTCACTCCGATCTGACACGAAGATTTTGCGTCGCCTTAACTCGTCCCTTATTCCCCCTTTCGTTGACATGATTCATGTGACGTGTCGGTGATCACGTCTTGAGTCACTACCACCAATATGATTTGAATAATTCCATTTGACAGGAATTGCGTCTTAGGTCTAGCGATCGTACAACGACTGGCATTGCGTCAGTTCATTGACGCTCGGGAGTATTTTGACAGCTTTTGCGACTCCTTAACGACCGTGCGAAGACGCAGGTATACTGCGTCATACATTAAGCTGTGTAGCGTGAAGAAAGAACGCCTCACGACATGAACACACTGGCACGGCGGGCATAATACACACACCTCCGTCATTATCCTTGATGCTCTGTGAATAACGGGAGTGAATATGCCAGTGAATGCCACTAACAGGATGACTTGACAAATGGTGAATAACCGAAATGAATAACATTATCTTGGCTCGCTCGGCAGTTTATGAATAACTGGACCGAATGCCGGTAACGTCATGAATGAACATGGCGTGAATAACTGTGAATGCCACCAACTTGACCACGTCGAGCCAGACTGAACGTGAATGACAGTGAATGCCTCGAACTTGATCCCTTTAGACAGATGCGAATAACTTCTGTCGTTCACACAGATCGGAGTTGGGTATTAGAACTGCAGAGTGCGACGTTTAATTAATGCATCATTAGATCATTCAATAACCCCCCCCCCCTCCTGTTGTTTTCCGTTTGTGTGTTCATTTACGGCCGTCACTGTTTTCCTGTTACTCTCATCATCTCCCGTTTAATGACAGGCTCCTCAGCAGTCGCCTCACTGGAGTTATTTATGTGGCAGTGTCCTTAATTATTTTCATGATGAGATTCTCCGGGTGATTATACTGCGGTAATTATTTTGATTATCGTAATTGCAGGATAGTGGTAATATCGATAGATTGTGGTCTTTGATAACTGCCAGTTGCTGTTCGTTTGTGCCTTGTGTTCTAATTGGGTCGTTTGAAATATAGATTGTACGAGTCGTGTGGGTTCATTAGTTCGTGTTGTTCTCTCTTTTCGTCGGAGATGCGAAGGTAGGGAGATGGTGGAACATTTTTGTTGTCCGTTTCACAATCCATGATTTTAATCCTTACCGGAAAGTCTCTCTCTCTCTCTGTTTGTCTCTCTCTCTCTCTCTCTCTCTCTCTATATATATATATATATATATATATATATATATATATATATATATATATATATATATATATATATATATATATTCTTTTTTCTTTTAAACTATTCGCCATTTCCCGCGTTAGCGAGGTCGCGTTAAGAACAGAGGACTGGGCCTTTTTTGGAATATCCTCACCTGGCCCCCTGTGTTCCTTCTTTTGGAAAATTAAAAAAAAAAAAAAAAAAAACGAGAGGGGAGGATTTCCAGCCCCCCGCTCCCTCCCCTTTTAGTCGCCTTCTACGACACGCAGGGAATACGTGGGAAGTATTCTTAATCCCCTATCCCCAGGGATAATATATATATATATATATATATATATATATATATATATATATATATATATATATATATATATACACCGTACCTGTTGACCAACCCAGTCACTCGTCGACCAGTCACTCACTTCAGTTCAAGTCAGACGAGAGTGCATCACTGACCCGGTTGCTATGTCGATCAGTCAAACAGTTGATCTTGTGAGTCATGCAGTCCAACAGCCAGTCACCCAGTCGATGAATATGTGAATGTTTCCCTAGGTAGACTGGTACACACCTCGAACCCTGGGCGTGGCGATCGGCCTACACCCAACCCAGGCGTTGCTTTTTTGTTTTCTTATAGGTACGTGGCTTATGCTAGTGTGTGTGTGTGTGTGTGTGTGTGTGTGTGTGTACTTGCATACACAGGAGTAAAGACATGGTACATAAATACAAACTTACACACACACACACACACACACACACACACACACACACACACACACACACACACATGTTGGACTTCCTACCTATATAGCACAAATAGATAATGACCCGTGATTGAATGTGATGATAACAATGTCATCAAAGTCAACTAGTTTACCAAGCTGTTCAGAATTTCATAAATAGAATATACTGGTGTTGACTGGTGACCATACTGGTGAGTTGTTACATAGATTCACAAGAACCCTAAGGGCCAAGCGAGGTGTGGTCTGCCCTTAACCCTGAAAAAGATGTAGTTCCTCATAGACAGTAGATGAGGAAGATGGCACAGCAAAGGCTGTCTCTGATAGTGACGGGATTACGTCTTGGGTAACCGAAATGGATACTGGGTATTAATGTGACGGTATTTGCTTAAGAGCTTGTCCTTCTCGTTGCCACCATATTCTCGAAAGGCATTCATTTAACGCAGTCAAGTACGTTCTTCATTAAGGGCCATTCATACAGCCATTCATTCACTCCGTGCTTCAGCGAGTCATTTATGGAGGCCATGATAGTGTTCCAGTCCTGGTCATTCAGTCAGGAAGGAAGCAAAATGAAGCGAATTCTGAGCCAGATGAGTGGCGGCAGGCAAACAGAGAAGACAGGTAAGTAAACGGGTAGGAAGACAAACAGAGGCAGACAGGTAAGTAAACAGGGAGGAAGGCAAGCAGAGGCAGGTAAGCAGACAGGAGAGCTAGGCAGGCAAACAAAGCCAGGTAAACAGATAAGGGAGCTAGGCAGGCAAACAAAGGGAGGGACACAGGTCAGCTGGTCGAATGATATAGGCAGGCAAACGGAGGGATACAGATAAGCAAACAGGGAAGGTCGTAGGCAGGTGAATCAGGGAGTAAGGCAAACAGACGGAGGTACACAGGCCAACAGGGAGGGAGATGAGGAGGCAAACAGAGAGATGCAAGTAAGCAAAGGGGAAGGGTTGTAGGTAGGCAGGTAGGGAGGAAGGCAGACATAAAGGCAAGTAGACAGACTAACAACATCTCAGTGTGTGTGTATATATATATATATATATATATATATATATATATATATATATATATATATATATTATATATATATATATATTTTATCCCTGGGGATAGGGGAGAAAGAATACTTCCCACGTATTCCCAGCGTGTCGTAGAAGGCGACTAAAAGGGAAGGGAGCGGGGGGCTGGAAATCCTCCCCTCTCTTTTTTTTTTTTTTTTTTTTTTTTTTTTTTTTCAAAAGAAGGAACAGAGAAGGGGGCCAGGTGAGGGTATTCCCTCAAAGGCCCAGTCCTCTGTTCTTAACGCTACCTCGCTATCGCGGGAAATGGCGAATAGTATGAAAAAAAAAAAAAAAAAAAAATATATATATATTATATTCTCGGTCGACATACGTGAAGCCTACCATGCTTCACTAACGTAAACAGTATCAAGACATCATGAGGTCAGTGTTCCTCCTCCTCCAGCAGCAGGAAAGAGTAAATACGTCCATGCCATCGACTTCTCATTAGCTTAGAAAAAAAAATATCTTGTGCCGTAGATTTGGTGAAAGACGAGGAATGGCTTCCTTTGGGTTAATTTATCTCGTGGGTCCTAGTGTTTATTATACTCACACTGCGACATAGAATCTCTTCCTTGCCTCTGAGGAAGACTGTATTGGTTTCAGTGTTGATATTGGTGATCAGAAAGAGATGTGAGATAATGTGTGTGTGTGTGTGTGTGTGTGTGTGTGTGTGTGTGTGTGTGTGTGTGTGTGTGTGTGTTGCTTCCGGCCTCACGTTAGAGAAACATTAATTTTAGGAGTTCCGGCGCGGGTATGTTATTATAATTGTTGATGGGTGTAACAGTCGTATGTAGGTGCGTGTTACTTTTTGGATCTCTCTCTCTCTCTCTCTCTCTCTCTCTCTCTCTCTCTCTCTCTCTCTCTCTCTCTCTCTCTCTCTCTCTCTCTCTCTCTCTCCCCCACGCTTTTCTGCTGCTACGCATATCTGCACATGCATGTGCTCTTCCACTTCTATCTCAAACACACTTGCACTCCCACACCATCCTCTGTTTCGCTGCATCCACTTCCTTCACTGATATGCACTCCTTCATACTATCCTCACTTGTTCTCCTAGAACGGAGGGAAAAAGAGAGGCCCGTCTGCTTTAGTGTCCTATCTCCAGCTATACAGAATAAGAGTTTAGGTCACCATTTCTGTCCTCCATCATGTAACCTGGTCATAGACCATCAGTTCCTTTGGTATCAGACTTTTCCTCAACATACTCCCATGCACTCACTATCTTCCAGAAGATAAGCATGTCATAGACCGTCAGGTCGTCTGTTGTTTGGCTTTCTGATATACCTTGCTCACAGACCATCAAGTCGCCTGTTATCTGTCTTTATCATACACTCCCATCAGATAGCCTCCTCACACATCATCAAGGTCGTCTGTTATCTGGCTTTCTCATACACCCCCATCAGATAACCTCCTCATAGACCATCAGGTCGTCTGTTATGTCTTTCTCATACACTCCCATCAAATATCTTCCTCACAGACTATCAAGTCGTCTGGTATCTGTCTTTCCCCTACACTCGCATCGTATAACCTCTCCTCACAGACCGTCAGGCCGTCTGTTATCTGGCTTCCCCTTGTACTCCCCTCCCAAGATCGTTGTAAGTTTTGCAGATATATTTCTCAGTCTGTTCACTCTCCACATTGGGGCTGCCAGTCTGCTGTTGTAGCGCCAAGTATCTCACTTTGCAGCGGCACTGTCTACCTTCCAGTCGAAACTGACACACCTCTCAAAATTATCGACGCACCTTCCTGGAGTATCGACACCCCTTCCAGGGGTATTCGACACGCTTTCCAGGGATATTCGACAGTTTGCATTGGTACTTGACACATCTTTCAAGGATACTCGACATACCTTCCAGTACTAGATGACACAGTCCACCTTACCCCTGAACTCCACACTCCTTTCACCAGAACTCGACACCCCCTCCTACTACGGTACTCGACACCCCTACTCACCAGTGCTCGCCATCGCTCACAAGAACACCAGTAGTATCCCTGACCCTTGGACCTCACAGTGTCATCCTCTCTCAGACTTTAGTCCGTAGGCCTCAAGTTACAACTGCATCCAGGCTCTTTCCATGCAAACCGTTTTCCAGAGCCATCAGTGTCTCTCTCTCTCTCTCTCTCTCTCTCTCTCTCTCTCTCTCTCTCTCTCTCTCTCTGATACAGATACCTTTACGTAATATTTCGACCCACGTTCAGTTTTCGTCCAATGTGCTCGTTTCCACTCACGTTCACTTTTCATTCATCTTTTCTCCTTTTTTTTTTTTTTTTTTGCATCCCATTACGTTCAGTTTGTGTGGAATGTTCTTACAGCCGTCTACCGTCAGTTCTCATCCGTCTTGCTTTCGTATCCGATTACGTTCAACTCTCATCCGTCGTGTTCTTATATCTGATTACGTTCAGCTCTCATCCATCTTACTCTTATTTTCAGTTACGTTCACGTTTCATACGTCGTGATCTTATTTCCATTTATATTCAACCTTCATCCATCTTGCTCTTATTTCTGCACACGCTCAACATTCAGACAATTCGCTCTCGTCTCCTTCTGTGACGCAACAATTAAACGTTATTTCTTTCGCAGAACGCCGTAGCGTTTTGCCAGCATCGCCCTCATGAAGAGTGTATGGCTACTCCATGGCATCTTTGACCCTGTACTAGCCTTCCCTTCCCTCCCTACCTCATCCTCACTCCTCCTCCTCCTCCTCATCGAGTTCGGCCTCTCTGGGGAACACCTCCGTCCCATAACCCTACCGCAACATTCCGTCTCGATAAACATTATGCAACTTCTTACTAAGACACAAAGGCAGCTCCAAACATCTGCCTCGATCGTACAGCTGTTTATATATAGCATGTTCTTGCCTCCGTCTTTTTTTTTTTAAATGCATTCCCTCGCTCATTGCACCCCTGTCTTAGTTCCATGGCTTTCTTGAAACAACCACTCAAACTTTTCCTTTCCCCATTGTGTCCCATGCTCACATATTCTCGTGCTGCACAAGTCCACAAATTAAGTAAGCTTCAGACACTTGGTTTCGTTTTAGTCAAGGTTTCCCTCAGCGACGTTTCTCGAGTTTCTTTTGTCTTTTTTGTAGAGTTGATTCACACACGTACATCCTAACGTAAGATCCCCTCTTCCTCATTCTTTTCTCTGCATCACATCATCTCGATCGGGTCTGTTACCTCTCTTCAGTAAACAGTACCACCTGCATTTGATGAATGAGTCGTATATATATGTATTTTTTCCCTCCCTTTTCTATCTCAGCTCACAATCTTATGAGTCGTTCACGGTGGTGAGTTTAACACCCACTGAATCTTTGAGTTCTCTGCAACACCACCCACGCGACGTCAAACGCCCACCTCCGCGCCATCTCTTAAAGTTTAATGGTGTATACCTCGAGCCACGAATATCTACTGTTCTTCACCGTCCTTTTTTTTCTGTTAGAGAGAGAGAGAGAGAGAGAGAGAGAGAGAGAGAGAGAGAGAGAG
>NC_092234.1:31634202-31661702 GCF_036320965.1 Panulirus ornatus | reverse complement strand
ATTCCAGGTTAGCGCTGCATGAGAGTGGCTTCAGATGGTAATTGTTCCGTGTTACCGCGTGTCCCTGCATGTCCTGCCCGCCGGGGACTGGTGGAATGTTTTGTCTCTCGGACGCTCTTAAGTAGCCTTCAGGAGCGAGGCGCCCTTCCTGGTGCTCCGCCGCGCCCGGGCTCAGCTGTGTGTTATCTGGCAGGGTGCTTTGTCTTGCAGTGTGAGGCTGGATGCTGTCCGAGTGTGTATGTGTGTGTGTGTGTGTGTGTGTGTGTGTGTGTGTGTGTGTGTGTGTGTGTGTGTGTGTGTGTGGATGGGGATGTTTCAGAGTGAATGTTGGAGAGTATGTCTTCGAGTGCGTGGGTGGAACCTTCCGAGTGTTTGGATGGGTGTGTCTTCACTATACATGGTTTGGAAAGGAGATTTTTTTTTTTTTTTGAGTGTTTGGGTAAGTGTGTGTCTGAGTGTGTGGGTGGGTGAAGGGTGGAGTGTCTCTTGAGTGTGTGAGTAGGAACGCCCTCAAGGGGCATGGGTAAGGAGTACTTTGGGTTGTACTTTGAGGCGAGAGAGAGAGAGAGAGAGAGAGAGAGAGAGAGAGAGAGAGAGAGAGAGAGAGAGAGAGAAGAGAGAGAGAGAGAGCTGGTCGTATGAAGAAAAGATACGGAGGAACACGTATAAAGAGGAGGTAGAGTAAGGAGAAGCCACAAGTACGGGGAGAAAAAAAAGAGAGGTGAGGAAGAGGATTTTTCTTTTTTAGATATGGAGAGTAGGGAGGGGAAGGTTAGTTGAGGAAGGTAGATAAAGCCTAGAGAGGAGTTTTATGATATGCATAGAAATGGCGAAGGCATAAGGGAATAAGAAGAGGTTATGGTTGTCAGGTAGTTACTGGAATCAATAGAGAAAGCGGGAATCTGGGAAGAGAGATTAACAAAGGTAACGTATCAAGTACGTATTAACGCTAGGAAGATGAGAACGCTTGTGGACACGCGTAACGTCGCACCGTAACAACAGAGAACACAGCAGGGAGGAAGGAACCTTTATGGACACAGTTAGTCGGACACTGTAACACCAGAGGACATGACAGAGAGAAGCAGAGAGAGAGAAAAAAAAAATAGTCGACAGAAGGAGAGACCACGAGAAGTGACAAGGTCGGGACGGGAACATGACAGACTCCTGTAAATAACAACGACAGGTGCCATGTCACTGAGGGGGATAATGGCAGCTCTGTCTGTCACTGGGTGTTGACAGGTTACTGTTCTCTCTCTCTCTCTCTCTCTCTCTCTCTCTCTCTCTCTCTCTCTCTCTCTCTCTCTCTCTCTCTCTCTCTTGTTAGCTTGCATGTCTGTCTGTCTGTGTGTCTGGTTGTGTGTGTCTTCCTCTGACAGCTGAAATGTTAAACACCTGCTTCCCCGGAGTACTTCTCGGAGTGTTTTGTTTGTTCGTTGTTTTTCTGCAGCTTTTACCGGGAGTTGCGAAGGTTGCCGAGCGAGAGAGAGAGAGAGAGAGAGAGAGAGAGAGAGAGAGAGAGAGAGAGAGAGAGAGAGTCTGGTCGGTGGTACTTACGATTACATGTTTCATGAACAAGAATGAAATGCCCCGTCGAACCTGCTGGCCAAGAGTGTCCACGTTGACTCGTAAACATTTTCTTTTTTAAGTCTAATCCATCCACCTTTTCGGAGGCAGATCTGCTCTCCCTATCCTCGACGTCCGTGTCTGTTCGAGCGTGATGGTTGGTCAAGTTATACATCCAAGTTACTGGTCTCAGATCAGTCATGGATGTGTGGCCTTATAAACCTCTTGTGTGCTTACGTGTTTTGACGACCATCCCACTGAAGGTAGGTCACCCTGATCTACGCTGCACGACCCAGAGAGGAACTTCTTAATCGGGGATGACGAAGTTCTGGCAAGTGTCAGGTCTCACGAATTATGCGTTTCGAAGGTGATGATTCAAGTGGTGGCACTTGGTAGCCTGGTGCCAGACGTGAGTCGAAGGAGGGGGAGTTAGGCACTGTTTGTGCACGGGAGATGGTGCCGTACGTGGAGCACAGGTGAGCCAGGCACTGTTTCTGTACCTGGGTTCGTCTTGTGGCACTCACCGTGCCAGTGTGAGGCGATGGGTGGAAGAGCGCGTGCACCTCATGCTCTGTGACGTTTGCTGCTGTGATGAGTGTTTTTTCGGTGCATACGTAAATGAGAAACTTTGGAACGTGCAAATAGCATTATTTCTTCTATCCTGCTCCAGCAGGAGAATGAACAACAGCTGTCCGCACTACTGCACCACAGCTGCAGCTGCTGTAGCTTTCGATATCGCCAGAGCTATTGTAAGTAGTTCTAATATTACTGTACGTAAATGAAACCTATTCTAAAGTCTATGATGTTGATGATGATGATGATGATAGTATGTTATCATCTTACAGGGTGTGGTCGACATGTTTTATCCACACTGTATCACCGCGAGCTCTGGGCTGGAGTATTGTATTGTGATGTTTGATGAAGCTTGTGTAAGGCAGCAGTAACCCAGCTAGCCTTAGCAACCCCTTTGTGTATTCCATGGCATAATGGATCATAATATCGATCAGGCTAATACAGACTTATAATCGACATCCTCTATTGACAGTGACTTACCGAAATATGTCGGGTTTCTACCCCCTGATGTTCCACACTGAAAGCAGATGATAGTGGGAATATATATGTATGACCTTTTTATACAGTAGTGTATCGAATAGCACACACACACACACACACGACGACCCGACTGTGGGCGCCACTGGACGTCACTGACTGTAAGGCAGTGTCAACAGTGGTTCTCATACTACAGGTTCGATTTTAGTTAATGTTGTGATGACAGCGTCCGCGACAGGGGCACAAGTGCTTGGACAAAGGTCTTGCGTACGCCCTCCTGTCACTTCCTGGACCAAAGGGCCATTCAGAAGAATTAGGATGGACCATAGAGTGGAATAGATACTGCCACAAATACGCCATCTCGTTCAACCACCCAACCGCCACCTACCAACATGAACCAGTTTCGTCCAGAAATAATCGTGTGTAGATATCATGTCGAGGTTCAGTACATAAGCAAGGGTCAGACTAGATGGACGAAGAGGATAAACTGCCTTACATCCAGAGGAGTGGTCGTAAAGGCGTTAGTTCCATGCTACTATTTCTAACATGTTTCTCTCACTCTCAGCTGCTCTTGTCGCAGTGAGCACAGTGAGGTAGCTAAAGAACTAATTACCAGGCTAATCATGGCAGTAATTCATATACCAGTCCTGTGGATGATGTTATCCCTCCCCTCCCCCCAACCCCCCCAGCCCCCAACCCTCTCCCCCTATTTTTTTTTTTTTTTTTACACGCCTTTGAGATCATTAACCAGCGTGAGTAATATATATTTTTTTTTCTTCTTACCGTGGAAGCATATACATAATAGTGGGGATTATGTCGGCCATTAATCTAACATATGTACTTCTTCCACATATTGTCCAGGATTTATAGTTGGATCCATTTTGGAAATCCGTAATTACAGTTTTGCCCGGACATACATGCTTCCCTTAAATATCAATTTACTCGAGGAAGTCCTACGTTAGCTGGCTTCACATGCTGCGAAACACAGAGTACTACGACCATACTCACGCCAATTTCCCTAGCCTTGCGAAATGAACTGGCCAGTATTAAGTATATTAGAAAAAAAAAAGGGGGACGTGTAAAACTGATGGAGAGTCTGATGTGTATGTGAGTGTGTTATCAGAGACTTTCATAATTAGAGATAATTGTAGATAATTAGATAATTAAAGTGCAGGAATAATAATCGCCAGGGTACGAACGGTGAGTGAGATTCTTGTATAATCGTTAATTACACATGCAACTAGCTTGATTGTTTCACTGGTTAAATTAGCCGTTACCAGTGGCCATGTTGGCTGTGGCCATCCGTATGATTGCCCGTGGCTATGTTAATTATTCCTGTGTGGCAGCTCTGTACAGCTGTGGCCATGTTTATTGTTCTCTGTGTCTGGCTTTTTCAATCATGGCCATGTGGCCATGTTTACAACCCCCTGTGGCCATGTGGCCATGTTTACAGCCCCCTGTGGCCATGTTTCCGTTCCCTGATGGCTGAGTTCATTATCATTTGTGTCTGTGAACAATTTAACCCCGTTAACAGTGTTAACCTTCGCCATTTTCAGTGTTATTTTCGACCTTTATTAATAGTTATGTTAGCCCAGAATTTGACTTAAAGTTCTGACTGATCTTGCTCGCAAGTATAGATATTTGCACACGGAAGATGTTGTCATATGTGTGGCACAGTCTATGTAACGTGTGGCCATAGTTGTCATTACTCTGTGCATCATACCGTCATCCGTGGCACAGTAACAGACGGACGAGTGTTTTATGGCCTTCGGAATAGAATTATTTTCCAACGTAAGCAGACTATTATCTCGCTATATAATTTTGCGATGGATCGTAAGTCTTATTTCCGGGAATATTCCCGAGTTTAATTGTCATTTGTGATGAGGCTGGGACCCACTCACGGTAAACGAGGACAGCACGAACAGGAAAATTCCTGGGAAAATGATTAAAAACATCGGTCATTAGATTTTATAGAACATGGAAGGTGGGTCACGAAATGTCCTCTACGCCTCGTACTCATGGGTCGTACCGTCATGATCCAGGGTCGTACCGTCATGCTCAAGGGTCGTACCCTCTTGCTCAAGGGTCGTACCGTCGTGTTCAAGGGTTGTACCGTCTTGTTCATGGGTTGTTGAATTACTCTAGACACACACACACACACACACACACATATATATATATATATATATATATATATATATATATATATATATATATAGATATATAGATTTTCTATATAGTACCTAGTTACACACACACACACACACACACACACACGCAATCCAGGTGTTCATCTTCCCCTCGAGTGTGGTCGATAAATGGGTACCTGGCCTAGGGTGGTATATATATATATATATATATATATATATATATATATATATATATATATATATATATATATATGTATGTATATATATGGTTGTTTAATTTGTTTATGGATGGGGTTGTTAGGGAGGTAAATGCAAGAGTTTTGGAAAGAGGGGCAAGTATGAAGTCTGTTGGGGATGAGAGAGCTTGGGAAGTGAGTCAGTTGTTGTTCGCTGATGATACAGCGCTGGTGGCGGATTCATGTGAGAAACTGCAGAAGCTGGTGACGGAGTTTGGTAAAGTGTGTGGAAGAAGAAAGTTAAGAGTAAATGTGAATAAGAGCAAGGTTATTAGGTACAGTAGGGTTGAGGGTCAAGTCAATTGGGAGGTGAGTTTGAATGGAGAAAAACTGGAGGAAGTGAAGTGTTTTAGATATCTGGGAGTGGATCTGTCAGCGGATGGAACCATGGAAGCGGAAGTGGATCATAGGGTGGGGGAGGGGGCGAAAATTTTGGGAGCCTTGAAAAATGTGTGGAAGTCGAGAACATTATCCCGGAAAGCAAAAATGGGTATGTTTGAAGGAATAGTGGTTCCAACAATGTTGTATGGTTGCGAGGCGTGGGCTATGGATAGAGTTGTGCGCAGGAGGATGGATGTGCTGGAAATGAGATGTTTGAGGACAATGTGTGGTGTGAGGTGGTTTGATCGAGTAAGTAACGTAAGGGTAAGAGAGATGTGTGGAAATAAAAAGAGCGTGGTTGAGAGAGCAGAAGAGGGTGTTTTGAAATGGTTTGGGCACATGGAGAGAATGAGTGAGGAAAGATTGACCAAGAGGATATATGTGTCGGAGGTGGAGGGAACGAGGAGAAGAGGGAGACCAAATTGGAGGTGGAAAGATGGAGTGAAAAGGATTTTGTGTGATCGGGGCCTGAACATGCAGGAGGGTGAAAGGAGGGCAAGAAATAGAGTGAATTAGAGCGATGTGGTATACAGGGGTTGACGTGCTGTCAGTGGATTGAATCAAGGCATGTGAAGCGTCCGGGGTAAACCATGGAAAGCTGTGTAGGTATGTATATTTGCGTGTGTGGACGTGTGTATGTACATGTGTATGGGGGGGGGGTTGGGCCATTTCTTTCGTCTGTTTCCTTGCGCTACCTCGCAAACGCGGGAGACAGCGACAAAGTATAAAAAAAAAAAAAAAAAAAAATATATATATATATATATATATATATATATATATATATATATATATATGTATATATATATATATATATATTTATATATATATATATATTTCTATGAGTCCACGGGGAAAATGAAACACGATAAGTTCCCAAGTGCACTTTCGTGTAATAATCACATCATCGGGGAGACTCAAGAGAGAGATATGTCACTTGATATACAACGAAGAGACGTAGCTAAGGACTCCATTTGGTAAAATGCGATTGTCCAAGACAGACAGCGAGCGTATATATATATATATATATATATATATATATATATATATATATATATATATATATATATATATATTCTTTCATAGTATTCGCCATTTCCCTTATTAGCGAGGTAGCGTTAAGAACAGAGGACTGAGCGTTTGAGGGAATATTCTCGCCTGACCCCCATCTCTGTTCCTGCTTTTGGAAAATTAAAAAAAACGAGAGGGGAGGATTTTCAGCCCCCCCGCTCCCTCCCCTTTTAGTCGCCATCTACGACACGCAGGGAATACGTGGGAAGTATTCTTTATCTCCTATCCCCAGGGATATATATATATATATATATATATATATATATATATATATATATATATATATATATATATATATATATATATATTTTACACCTGTGTATATGTGCCATATTTTTACCCCTGTATATATATATATATATATATATATATATATATATATATATATATATATATATATATATATATATATAACTTTTCCCTAGGGATAGGGGAGAAAGAATACTTCCCACGTATTCCCTGCGTGTCGTAGAAGGCGACTAAAAGGGAAGGGAGCGGGGGGCTGGAAATCCTCCCCTCTCGTTTTTTTTTTTTTTTTGTTAATTTTCCAAAAGAAGGAACAGAGAAGAGGTCCAGGTGAGGATATTCCCTCAAAGGCCCAGTCCTCTGTTCTTAACGCTACCTCGCTATCGCGGGAAATAGCGAATAGTATGAAAAAATATATATATATATAACTCTCCTTGTAACAAAGAATAAAAATTAATCACACACACACACACACACACACACACACACACACACACCACACACATACACACACACACACACACACACACACACACATATGAGTACATTTAGCATGATCGCTGTTGCCATGCACGGGCATCCTGACGTTACCTGACCTGCTGCTCATAGTTCACCCAGGGGTGGCATGGCCACGGAGGGGGAGGCAGGGTATAGTAATGAACAATGTCAGGTGTGTGTGTATATATATATATATATATATATATATATATATATATATATATATATATATATATATATATATGTATATATATATATATATATATATATATATATATATATATATATATATATATATATATATATATATATATATGTGTATATATCCACTCCCAGATATCTAAAACACTTCACTTCCTCCAGTTTTTCTCCATTCAAACTCACCTCCCAGTTGACTTGACCCTCAACCCTACTGTACCTAATAACCTTGCTCTTATTCACATTTACTCTTAACTTTCTTCTTCCACACACTTTACCAAACTCAGTCACCAGCTTCTGCAGATTCTCACATGAATCCGCCACCAGCGCTGTATCATCAGCGAACAACAACTGACTCACTTCCAAGCTCTCTCATCCCCAACAGACTTCATACTTGCCCCTCTTTCCAAAACTCTTGCATTTACCTCCCTAACAACCCCATCCATAAACAAATTAAACAACCATGGAGACATCACACACCCCTGCCGCAAACCTACATTCACTGAGAACCAATCACTTTCCTCTCTTCCTACACGTACACACGCCTTACATCCTCGATAAAAACTTTTCACTGCTTCTAACAACTTGCCTCCCACACCATATATTCTGTCAGCGGATGGAACCATGGAAGCGGAAGTGGATCATAGGGTGGGGGAGGGGGGCGAAAATTTTGGGAGCCTTGAAAAATGTGTGGAAGTCGAGAACATTATCCCAGAAAGCAAAAATGGGTATGTTTGAAGGAATAGTAGTTCCAACAATGTTGTATGGTTGCGAGGCGTGGGCTATGGATAGAGTTGTGCGCAGGAGGATGGATGTGCTGGAAATGAGATGTTTGAGGACAATGTGTGGTGTGAGGTGGTTTGATCGAGTAAGTAACGTAAGGGTAAGAGAGATGTGTGGAAATAAAAAGAGCGTGGTTGAGAGAGCAGAAGAGGGTGTTTTGAAATGGTTTGGGCACATGGAGAGAATGAGTGAGGAAAGATTGACCAAGAGGATATATGTGTCGGAGGTGGAGGGAACGAGGAGAAGAGGGAGACCAAATTGGAGGTGGAAAGATGGAGTGAAAAGGATTTTGTGTGATCGGGGCCTGAACATGCAGGAGGGTGAAAGGAGGGCAAGGAAATAGAGTGAATTGGAGCGATGTGGTATACAGGGGTTGACGTGCTGTCAGTGGATTGAATCAAGGCATGTGAAGCGTCCGGGGTAAACCATGGAAAGCTGTGTAGGTATGTATATTTGCGTGTGTGGACGTGTGTATGTACATGTGTATGGGGGGGGGTTGGGCCATTTCTTTCGTCTGTTTCCTTGCGCTACCTCGCAAACGCGGGAGACAGCGACAAAGTATAAAAAAAAAAAAAAAAAAAATATATATATATATATATATATATATATATATATATATATATATATATATGTATATATATATATATATATATTTATATATATATATATATTTCTATGAGTCCACGGGGAAAATGAAACACGATAAGTTCCCAAGTGCACTTTCGTGTAATAATCACATCATCGGGGAGACTCAAGAGAGAGATATGTCACTTGATATACAACGAAGAGACGTAGCTAAGGACTCCATTTGTAAAATGCGATTGTCCAAGACAGACAGCGAGCGTATATATATATATATATATATATATATATATATATATATATATATATATATATATATATATATTCTTTCATAGTATTCGCCATTTCCCTTATTAGCGAGGTAGCGTTAAGAACAGAGGACTGAGCGTTTGAGGGAATATTCTCGCCTGACCCCCATCTCTGTTCCTGCTTTTGGAAAATTAAAAAAAACGAGAGGGGAGGATTTTCAGCCCCCCCGCTCCCTCCCCTTTTAGTCGCCATCTACGACACGCAGGGAATACGTGGGAAGTATTCTTTATCTCCTATCCCCAGGGATATATATATATATATATATATATATATATATATATATATATATATATATATATATATATATATATATATATATTTTACACCTGTGTATATGTGCCATATTTTTACCCCTGTATATATATATATATATATATATATATATATATATATATATATATATATATATATATATATATATATAACTTTTCCCTAGGGATAGGGGAGAAAGAATACTTCCCACGTATTCCCTGCGTGTCGTAGAAGGCGACTAAAAGGGAAGGGAGCGGGGGGCTGGAAATCCTCCCCTCTCGTTTTTTTTTTTTTTTTTGTTAATTTTCCAAAAGAAGGAACAGAGAAGAGGTCCAGGTGAGGATATTCCCTCAAAGGCCCAGTCCTCTGTTCTTAACGCTACCTCGCTATCGCGGGAAATAGCGAATAGTATGAAAAAATATATATATATATAACTCTCCTTGTAACAAAGAATAAAAAGTAATCACACACACACACACACACACACACACACACACACACACACCACACACATACACACACACACACACACACACACACACACATATGAGTACATTTAGCATGATCGCTGTTGCCATGCACGGGCATCCTGACGTTACCTGACCTGCTGCTCATAGTTCACCCAGGGGTGGCATGGCCACGGAGGGGGAGGCAGGGTATAGTAATGAACAATGTCAGGTGTGTGTGTATATATATATATATATATATATATATATATATATATATATATATATATATATATATATGTATATATATATATATATATATATATATATATATATATATATATATATATATATATATATATATATATATATATGTGTATATATCCACTCCCAGATATCTAAAACACTTCACTTCCTCCAGTTTTTCTCCATTCAAACTCACCTCCCAGTTGACTTGACCCTCAACCCTACTGTACCTAATAACCTTGCTCTTATTCACATTTACTCTTAACTTTCTTCTTCCACACACTTTACCAAACTCAGTCACCAGCTTCTGCAGATTCTCACATGAATCCGCCACCAGCGCTGTATCATCAGCGAACAACAACTGACTCACTTCCCAAGCTCTCTCATCCCCAACAGACTTCATACTTGCCCCTCTTTCCAAAACTCTTGCATTTACCTCCCTAACAACCCCATCCATAAACAAATTAAACAACCATGGAGACATCACACACCCCTGCCGCAAACCTACATTCACTGAGAACCAATCACTTTCCTCTCTTCCTACACGTACACACGCCTTACATCCTCGATAAAAACTTTTCACTGCTTCTAACAACTTGCCTCCCACACCATATATTCTGTCAGCGGATGGAACCATGGAAGCGGAAGTGGATCATAGGGTGGGGGAGGGGGCGAAAATTTTGGGAGCCTTGAAAAATGTGTGGAAGTCGAGAACATTATCCCAGAAAGCAAAAATGGGTATGTTTGAAGGAATAGTAGTTCCAACAATGTTGTATGGTTGCGAGGCGTGGGCTATGGATAGAGTTGTGCGCAGGAGGATGGATGTGCTGGAAATGAGATGTTTGAGGACAATGTGTGGTGTGAGGTGGTTTGATCGAGTAAGTAACGTAAGGGTAAGAGAGATGTGTGGAAATAAAAAGAGCGTGGTTGAGAGAGCAGAAGAGGGTGTTTTGAAATGGTTTGGGCACATTGAGAGAATGAGTGAGGAAAGATTGACCAAGAGGATATATGTGTCGGAGGTGGAGGGAACGAGGAGAAGAGGGAGACCAAATTGGAGGTGGAAAGATGGAGTGAAAAGGATTTTGTGTGATCGGGGCCTGAACATGCAGGAGGGTGAAAGGAGGGCAAGGAATAGAGTGAATTGGAGCGATGTGGTATACAGGGGTTGACGTGCTGTCAGTGGATTGAATCAAGGCATGTGAAGCGTCCGGGTAAACCATGGAAAGCTGTGTAGGTATGTATATTTGCGTGTGTGGACGAGTGTATGTACTTGTGTATGGGGGGGGGTTGGGCCATTTCTTTCGTCTGTT
Organism: Panulirus ornatus; assembly: GCF_036320965.1. NCBI lineage: Eukaryota > Metazoa > Arthropoda > Malacostraca > Decapoda > Palinuridae > Panulirus > Panulirus ornatus. The sequence goes on along the minus strand of NC_092234.1, from coordinate 31,650,384 downwards.
TCCTTGCGCTACCTCGCAAACGCGGGAGACAGCGACAAAGTATAAAAAAAAAAAAAAAATATATATATATATATATATATATATATATATATATATATATATATATATATATATATGTGTGTGTGTGTGTGTGGATAGATAGATAGATACATAAACGGAGAAAGATATAAGATTGAGACAGACAGAAGAACATAAAAAAGGAAGAGAGATACACAGACGTAATGGCACAGCAGAAAGCGGAAGCAAGGTGTCCGTAGTGATTAGTGGATCAGAGGCGCGGGAGGAGACGGCGATGCATAGACAGGAGGAAGAAGTACAGTGAGAGGTTAATAGACAGGAGGAAGAAGTACAGTGAGAGGTTAATAGACAGGAGGAAGAAGTACAGTAAGAGGATAATAGACAGGAGGAAGAAGTACAGTGAGAGGTTAATAGACAGGAGGAAGAAGTACAGTGAGAGGTTAATAGACAGGAGGAAGAAGTACAGTGAGAGGATAATAGACAGGAGGAAGAAGTACAGTGAGAGATTGATAGACAGGAGGAAGAATACAGTGAGAGGTTGACAGACAGGAGGAAAATACAGTAAGAGGTTGATAGACAGGGGAAAGAAGTACAGTGAGAGATTAAAAGACACGAGGAAGAAATAGAGAGAGAAAGATTAATAAAAGTAATCGAGCGTAAAGCATTTTTCCCCTGGGGTGTAGATACATCATGAGTATATATTCCCCTGTCGAAATTATGGATAAATACAGTAGGGCGGGTCGAGTAAACAAGCTGGGTCGATGGCGAAGTGAAAGAAATAACATTACGATCATTACAATTATAATAATTATCGACCCGAATTGCAGGAAGGACCCTAAGCAGGGAAACACTTAAGGACTTCACAAAAAAAAGAAAAATATTCAACCCGAATAACTTTTTTTTATATATATTTATGACAGCTTTTTCCTCGAACGCGGCAGCAGCAGCTCGGGTTCTTCAAGCAATGGCAAGTGGAAGGATATTGTGGAGCGTACGTACCTGCATATCTTCACGGTAATTATACCTCGCATAATGAGTCACAAGGTTAAAAATTACACGACTTTGGCATTCATGTGCCCGGGGTTGTAAGAAGCTTAATAATTGCGTTTGCGTTTTGAGTTGTTATGAAAATGAGGGCTGGGGACATCCACAGTCTGTAATTCACACAGAAAATGTGAAATACTGGCTTCGTAATTGCTCGGCGTACAGGAGGGCTTAAGGGTTGCTAACCTTCCCCTCGCTTCAACATGACGTTAGCCAGACTTGCTCACTCCTCTCTCAGAAGTCCTGTTTTGGTTGTGATTGATCTCTCAGTACCGCCTGGATTGATCACGTGGTTTTATTGCTCTTGGATTAATCACTTGGTTTACTTACTTCTCGCGGCTGACCGGCAGTGGTGTTAATCAACGTGGAATATACTCATTTGCCCAGATTTTTGATGATTTTAGAGTGTTTTCGGAACCGGTAGGGGAAAAAAAAAGGAAACGGAAGACAAGGTTTAAAGAAGAAGAAAAAAGTGTTCGAAAAGAAAGGAGGATTGACTCGTAAGAGGTGAGAGGAGTGTGTCACATCGTCTTGGTTTGGTGGAGCGAGGCGGGTCCTGCAGGAGCTATTAGACGACACCTCTGGTGCCCTACGACTCGTAGGAGGGTGGAGGGTTGTGATAGTGGTGGTAGTGGCGTGGGAGAAAGGTGAGTGGTAGTGGTGAACAGTTCTGACAGTTGTGGTGACTGGTAGCAGCCTTCGTTATTTAGCGGTGATAATGGTGAACAGCAAGTGGCATTGGTGGTGACTCGAGGTAGTTTTGATAGTGATGAGCGGTGCTGGCGCTGAGGATGATGATGATGGTGAGCGGTGTTGGTAGGTGGTAGCGATGGTGAAGTAGGATTATGATGGTTTTGATGCTGATGGTTGTGATACAGCTGTTGTAGCTGCCGCCGCCGCTGCTGCTTTGTTCTTGCTGATGTGATCAGCATCAGTGTTGGAGGGAGCTGCTGGCTCCTCCACCAGAGCATACCCAGGCATCCTAAGGGAGCCTCCATCAGTGGTGGTGCACCATGAACCTCCACCAGGAGGCAGATCTGGACCCCACTCTAATCTTGGAGGGGTCCTACACTGCACGCAAGCGTCGGACCGCTAGTGTTGCAGTGGTCCTTCGCTGCGCACAGGCGTCGTATGAGGACCAGCGTCCTCAAGAGTACATTAGTATGTACCATCATCATCATCATGTTGTCATCTTCGTGCTCGTGGTAAGTCTGGACCTAAAGGGAAGTCCTGTTGGTCGTGGCAGATGTTTGTTGACGTACGTGGGTTGACCGTCAGTGCACGTCGTCGGTGTTCGTCTTGCAGTGTCCTGTGCCAGGGGGAGTGAGTCGACTCGCGTTGATATTGATGCTGTCATTGTTTAACTCCTGACACTCGTGAGCTTGGAGCCTCCCTAAGAGTGCCTGTCTTCCATCATCTTCGCTCACTCATCCTTCCGTCTTTATCCTCCATCGCGTCTTTCCCAGCTGGGTCGCGTAATTAATTACTTAGCCAAGCAGAAGCAGCCATTACTGCTTCTTACATCCAATGAACACCATAGATAATGTTGGCTACGTTGATGAAGATTAAAGAAAACGACCTTGAAAGATACTCCCCAAGATATCACTCTGCCTGTTTCTGACCGCCTCCTTCACTCTCCTTCCCAGGGCCCGACACGCGACCCGAAACAATGACAAAAAAAAAAAAGAAAACTGTTCTTCCCATCTCTCGTGCGCTACCCCCTGCCATTCGTACGTCGCTCTACATTGTTTAGGAATTTTTTAAAGTGAGCAAATCTATTGTCTTATCCCTCCTTCCACTGGCCTTGAATAGCAGATCTCTGGAGGTCTTAATGGCCCGGGGAATGGCCTGGCAGACCACCACTGCTTCACTTACTCTCTCCATTCTGTCACTTACTCTCTCCATTCTGTCCTTCAGTACCTTGTGTGTAGCAGGTCTCGAGGAAGCAGACACGGGATGGATGAAGGTGTGGGGATACAACCCGGCGTAACAAGGTGGAGTTTGAGTGTTTAATACATGCAATATTTGATTTTTTTCGTTTGTGCATCTTGTATTTTTGACCTCGTTTAGATTCTTTTGAAGACTTTCGTTCATTCTGGATCATACTCGTATATTTGTGAAAGACATGGTATATGTACTCATGGTATTATTATCAAGTTTTCGTAATCCTTTTTTTCCATACGGTTTACTAATCTCAAGGAAGATCACAGTTATCCAGGAACTCGTATGTACGCAGATCTGTGGAAAGACGTTTTTTTTTTATTTTTGTTTTTTTTTTTTTTTTTTTTTTTTTTTTTTTTTCCAAAAAAAGTGTAAACACATTTGAATCAACCGCTTCCAAAACCCACTGTGCCCCTCACGATCTTTCTCTTTCTTATATCACAGGTGCATCTTACTAATGAGTACCTCTCTCCTTGCCATGCAATCTCATTTTATTTAGCCCACATCAGTCTAGAAATCAACTTCCAAACACTCTTATGCACACTAACATACATACATACAAAATACATACATACATACATACAAAATATATATATATATATATATATATATATATATAAATATATATATAAATATAGATATATTTTTTTTTTTTTTTTTTTTTTTTTTTTTTTTTTTTTTTATTTTTTGTTTTTATTTGCCGCTGTCCCTCCCAGCGTTTTGCCGATGTAGCGCAAGGAAACAGACGAGAAGAAATGGCCCAACCCACCCCTCAAAACACATGTATATTCATACGGTCCCACCCACTCAAATATACATACCTAACAGCTTTCCATTGGTTTTAACCCCAGACGCTTCACATGCCCTGATTCAATCCACTGACAGCATGTCAACCCTGGTATACCACAATCGCCCCAATTCACTCTATTCCCTTGCCCTCCTTTCACCCTCCTGCATTGTCAGGCCCCCGATCACACAAATTCTTCTTCACCCATCTGTTCCCCCCTCCAATTTGGTCTCCCTTCTTCTCTTTCGTTTTCCCCTCCACCTCCACACATAATCCTCTTGGTCATCTTTTTCCGTCATCATTCTCCCTCCATGTGCCCAAACCATTCAAAACACCCACTTCTGCTCTCTCAACCACGCTCTTTTTTTATTTCCACACATCTCTCTTTACCCCTGACGTTTACTTACTCGATCAAACCACCTCACATACAACACACATTGTCCCTCAAACATCTCATTTCACAGCCCATCCATCCTCCTGCGCCACCACTGTAATCCATAGCCCACCCTCAGCAACCATACAACATTGTTGGAACCAGCTATTCCTTCAAACCTACCCAATTTTTGGCTTTCCGAGATAATGTTCTCGACTTCCACACATTCATCAAGGCTCCCCAATTTTTTCGCCCCCACCCCCACCCTATGGCCACTTCCGCTTCCCAATGGGTTCCATCCGCTGCCAGAGATCCCTTCCCCCCCCCCCAGATATCTAAACACCTTCACTTCCTCCATTTTTCCTTCCCCATTCCAAACTCACCTCCCAGTTGACTTGACCCTCAAACCCTACTGTAACTAATATCTTGCTCTTCATTCACATTTACTTCTTAATAACTTTCTTCTTTCACACCACTTTATTAAAACCAAACTCAAGTCAACCAGCTTCCTGCAGTTTCTCGACATGAAACCCGCCACCAGCGCTGTATCATCAGCGAACCAACAACTGCCTCACTATTCCCTACCAGTCTCTCTCACCCCAACAGACCTTCAAATTGCCCCGCTTTCCAAAACTCTTGCATTCCACCTCCTAACTACCCCATCCATAAACAAATTAAACAACCATGGAGACATCAACACACCCCTGCCGCAAACCTACTACACTGAGAACCAATCACTTTTCCTCTCTCCTACACGTACACATGCCTTACATCCTCGATAAAAACTTTTCACTGCTTCTAAAACCTTGCCGTCCCACACATATATCTTAATACCTTCCCACAGAGCATCCTCTATCACTCTATCATACGCTCCTCCAGATCCATAAATGCTACATACAAAATCCTTTAGCTTTTCTAAGGGTATTTCTCGCATACAGTTCTTCAAAAGCAAACACCTGATCCACACATCCTCTACTCGCTTCTGAATACCACACTGCTCTTCCCCAATCTGATCTCCGTGTAACATAGCTTCATCAACCCTCAGATCAATACCCTCCCATATAATTACCAGGAATTACTCAACAAACCTTAACCTCTTACTTTTGAGCACTCACTCTTATCCCCTTTGCCTTTGTACAGATGGCACTATGCCCATATCCCGCCAATCCTCAGCACCTCAACCATGAGTCATACATACATTAAATAACCTACCAAACAGTCAACAAAACAGTCAAGCCCCATTTTAATAAATCCACTGCTATACCATCCCAAACCTGCGCCTTGCCTGGCTTTCCATCTCCCGCAAAGCTTTTTACTACCTCTTCTCTGTTTAACGCATAATCATTTTCCCTAACCCTCCTCACTTTGCACAGTCCACCTCGAACAAAACAAAAAACCCTATAGTCTGCCACTACTAGCATCAAACCATTCAACATAACCTTCAAAATACTCACTCCATCTCCTTCTCACATCACCACTACGTTGTTATCACCTCCACCCCATATAGCGCCCTTCACTGAAGTTCCCATTTGCCTCCCTTGTCTTAACGCACTTTATTTACCTCCTTCCAGATAAAAAAAAAACATCTTTTTATTCTGCCCTAAATTTTAATGAGACCTCTCCTCACCCCAACTCCTCATTTGACCCTTTTTTCCACCTCTTGTTTGCACCTTTCTCTGAGACCTCCTGTCTCTTTCCATTTATACATCCCCCACTCAATTGCATTTTTTTCCCTGCAAAAATCGTCCAAATGCCTCTCTCTTCTCTTTCACTAATACGCTTACTTTCTTTCATCCCACCACTCACTACCCTTTCTAAATCAACCCATCTCCCACGCTTCTCAGCCACAAGCATCTTTTGGGCGCAATCCAACACTGATTCCCAAAAATTAATACATCCGTATTTTCCTCCCCCACATACCCCCTTACTTCCATTGTTCTTTACTTTATTTTTCCATTCTGTACTCCAGTCTCTCTGGTACTTTCTAACTTTGAAATAGGTCATTCAATGGGCCGGCGTCGTCTTAGCTAACTTTAAAAATTAAAGCAAGAGAGAGTGTGAGTGTTTTGTCCTAGTTTATGCAGGTGACTCGAGAAGTGAAGCAGAGGTGTGTATGGGAAAGGAAAACAGACCAGACACAGAGATCTGTTGCATTATCTACAGAAGGGCAGATGAGACCCGTAATGGAATTCAGTGGTGATAAATGTTATCCATAAGCCATGGACAAATTTAACTTTAAATTTTTTCAGCGCCAGCAACCCTCTAGCCGATCAAAAAAAAAAAGGAAATAGTTGAGTGAAGAAAACGTCAAAGATTTGGCTATAATTATCAACAGGAAAACCCTTGTAATAAGGAAACATATTGAGAGAGATAGTGGTATCGAGCCAAATAATGAGTGGTCTGATAGCGAGAAGACAAGCAACAAGAAGAGATTCATAATGATGCTGGATTGTAATCGTAATTTATCAGAGGAGGAGTTGAATACTGCTGTGTTGCATGGTCGCCAGTAAAACCAGATGGAATCATACCAGGAAGAGTGGAACACGGAAACATTTCACACGTATGCAAATGTAACCAAGAATATGAAATTAACACGAAATATGAAAAGAATGAGCATTGCAGTCTCGTACGTACCTGGGAATGGATGTGAAGCACAATAACATACACTTATGTTCCTTAACAAGGTTATCTGATAAAAAAAAAGATTTATAGATACGTATAGATATAGACGATAGAAGCAGTATAGTAAAGCAGAATGCCCCTCGCTCAACAACCTCTCTTAAATAAGACTTATAGCAAAGAATTTTTATGTCTAACAGAAACAAGATAGACTGAATTGAAGAACATTGTCCTAAACCTGGTAGACAAACTAGGTGAGGAAATACAGAACCATTAAGTCAAGAGTGATTCTTGGAAACAGACCAGATAGGTTTCAGACGAAGAACACAATACATCTGGAGAGAGGAGGGGGGAGAGAGGAGAGAGAGAGAGAAAAAGGAGGAGAGAGAGAGAGAGAGAGAGAGAGACGACCATGAGCGAGGGGTCGGTGTTCTCATCACATCCGGACCATTATGGGTTCTGGTATACCCACCTCACCAGAAGCCATTATCGCTCCCCAAACATTACGTATGCCGCTGACCATCCTCCCCCTCACATCAGCATATTGTGTATGTTCCTTTTTCTTAACCAGGTATTCCAGTCCCTCACACACAGCTCCCCCCTTGCTGACCCCCTTTTTCCATTTACGGGGCTGAATACCTCATTCAACCCCTCCCTCCCCCCGCCATATGCACAAGTGCCATCCTCCCATCGCATTAAAATTAAATCGTAAATAAACCGGGGTTTGCTCAAAGCGTAAACAATTTAATCACCGCTTCCAAACCATTCCCCCTCCGATCTTTCTTATACCGGTGAAAAAGTACAAATGATTCCCTCTCTCTTGCCATGCAACCCTTTTTTACCCACTGTCTAAAAATTAATTTCCAAACACTCTTATGCACACTACATACTACATACAAACTACATACTACTACTACAAAAAAATTTATTTATATATATATTTATATATTTTTTTTTTTTTTTTTTTTTTTTTTTTTTTTTTTTTTTGGTTCCCCGCCCGTTGGAAAAGGTAGGAAGGGGAAAAAAAGAAAAGAAAAAGGGCCCCAAACCCCCCCCCACCCCCCCCCCCCCCCCCCCCCCCCCCCCCCCCCCCCAATAAAATTACAAAAATCCACCACGAAAATATACATACCTACACGCTTTCCAGGGGTTTCCCCCAAACCTTCACATGCCCCTGATTCAATCCACTGCCCCGGGACTTTAAACCCCCGGGTTAAAACCAATACTAATTCACTCTATTCCTTGCCTCCTTTCACCCTCCTGCGGGTTCAGGGCCGATACACAAAATCTTTTTCACTCATCTTTCCACCCCCAATTGGTTCCCTCTTCTCCTCGTTCCCTCCCCCTGCCCACATATACCCTCTTGGTCATTCTCCTCACCTCTTCTCTCCTGTGCCCAAACCATTTAAAAAACACCCTCTTCTGCTCTCTCAACCCGCTCTTTTTATTTCCCCACATTTCTTACCTTACGTTTCTACCCATTTAAACCACCCCCCACCACACATTGTCCTCAAAAAACTCATTTCCCGCACATCCATCCCCCTGGCAAATCTTATCCCTAGCCACGCCTCCAAACCCTACAACATTGTTGAACCATATTCCCCAAAAAAATAACCATTTTCGCTTTCCGAAAATGTTCTCGACTTCCAAAACATTTTTCAAGGCTCCCCAAAAATTTTTGCCCCCCCCCCCCCCCAATTTATCACTTCCGTTCCATGGTTCCATTCCCCCTGACGATCCACTCCCAGATATCAAACATTCACTTCCTAGTTTTTTTTCCATTCAAAAAATACTCCCCCTTGAATTGAAACCCCTTCCCCTCTGTACCTAAAAACTTTTTCTTATTCACATTTACCTTTCAACTTTCTCTTCCACAAATTTACCAAACTCAGGGCACCAGCTTCTGCGTTTTCACATGAATCAGCCACCAGCGCTGTATCATAGCGAACAACAAATGGGCTCATTCCCAAGCTCTCTCTCCCCCAAAAAGACTTCATACCCTTTCCCCCCCCTTTCCCGGACTTTTTGCATTTACCTCCTACAACCCCATCCATAAAAAAATTAAACAAACTGGAGACATCACACACCCCGCCGAAACTACATTCATGAGAACCATCACTTTCCTCTTCCTACAGTTTCACATGTTACATCCCCGTAAAATTTTTCAAATGCTTCTAAAACTTGCCTCCCCCCCCATATATTCTTAACCTTCCCATTATATTATATATATTAAATAATATATTATATATATTATATTTTATGATGGCTTTGAATAGGGGCATTCATTTTTGGGCCCCGTCGTCTTAGTAACTTTAAAAAAATAAAAAAGAGTGATGTGAGTGTTGTCCTAGTTTTGAAAGGGATTTGAGAGTGAGGCAGGGTGTGTATGGGAAAGGAAAACTGACAGAACAGAGATCTGTGCATAAATTTAAAAATGGGAGAAAGGAACGTAATGGAATTCAGTGGTGAGAAATTTATCCATAAGCCATGGACAATTAACTTTATATTTTTTCAGCGCCAGCAAACACAGGCCTCAAAAAAAAAAGGAAATAGTGAGTGAAGGAAACGTCAAAGATTTGGCTATTATTATAACAGGAAAACTTGTAATCAAGGAACATATTGAAGAGATAGTGGTATCGAGCCAAATAATGAGTGGTCTGATAGCGAGAAGACATGCAACAAGAGAGAGATGAATAATGATGCTGGTTTGTAATGTATTTATCAGAGGTAGAGTTGAATACTGCTGTGTTGCATGGTCGCCAGTAAACCAGATGGAATCATACCAGGGAAGAGGGAACACGGAAACATTTCACACGTTATGCAAATGTACTCAAGAATATGAAATTACACAAAAGAATGAGCATTGCAGTCTCGAACGTACCTGGGAATGGATGTGAAGCACAGATAACAGACCTGATGGTCCTTAACAAGGTTATCTGTAAAAAAAGATTTATAGATACGTATAGATATAGACGTAGAAGCAGGATAGTAAAGCAGAAGGCACCTCGCTCAACAACCTCTCTTAAATAAGAATATAGCAAAGAATTTTATGTCTAACAACAGATAGCTGAATTGAAGAACATTGTCTTAAACCTGGAAGACACTTGGTGTGGAAGATACAGAATCATTAAGTCAAGAGTGATTCTTGGAAACAGACCAGAAAGGTTTCAGACGAAGATACACAATACATCTGGCAAGGGAGTTGAGGCAAGGATTTAATGAGGTACCTGGTGACACAAGACCTTTGCATATGGAGTGACTACAGAAATGTTCTGAAAGAGGATTAGATTCATGGGTTGAAGACGGTACTGGATGAAGCTAGAATAGATAACTGTGGCAGTGGAGTGCAGTGCAGTGGCTGCTGCTGAGAATAAAGCAAGAAGAGGCGAGACGGTCGAGAGAGAGAGAGAGAGAGAGAGAGAGAGAGAGAGAGAGAGAGAGAGAGAGAGAGAGAGAGACCTCGGACTTCGACGTACATGTCAAGTGGTGAGTGCTACGCGCTAGCCCTTGCCCTCATGGTAAAATCTTGTCTTAGGTACTTGAATGTAGGTCCTCTCTCTCTCTCTCTCTCTCTCTCTCTCTCTCTCTCTCTCTCTCTCTCTCTCTCTCTTCGTACCACAAACATGTTTATTTCTAAAACGAATGCATTTGAGGCGAAATTTGTCTACTAATTAACACACCAAAAGAATATAACAACAGGACCCAGGTAAAAGAGAGAAAGAAAAATACTTAAACAATTTGAATATGAAATCTTCATCAGCTGGATGCGTAAGTTTGTAAGATATTTTAAGTAGGGTGAAAAATGATAAGTGCTCAACTGCTTCTCATACGCAGAAATGTAACCTAAGGTTTTTTTTCATATACAATTTACGAAGACCAGTTTACATGAGGATTATTATGACAAGGATGGAACAGTCCGGCTTATTCCTCTGATTTCCCTTTCTCGTCCTGGAGAGAAAATAACGACACGATCAACAAACATTTATTTCCTCCTCGTCCACTCTTTCCCCCTCACCTCTCTCTCTCTCTCTCTCTCTCTCTCTCTCTCTCTCTCTCTCTCTCTCTCTCTCTCTCTCTCTCTCTCTCTCACATCTTAAGAGCTGTTTTGCCTCTGCATGTTACCGTCTTTTACCCGAAATTTATTGACCTTCTAACAACCTCCCCCCCCCTCTCTCTACCTTATAGCCTCTTCTCCACAACTGATCTCATAATTTAGTCTTTCAATTAGTTCGTTTAATATTATTAGTCACCCCCTCCCCCGTTTTCTTTTCCTTTCCTCGTATGCCCTGTCGTCCAGGTTGCCGTATTTTTTCCTTTTTTTTAGGGACTCGATGCTTTCATTTCTTTCCCGTTATTTTTCTGCATTTACACACACACACACACACACACACACACACACACACACACACTATGAGAACATCATCTTCCTCATGTTTCGTTTTGGTTCATTACGTAGTTGTGGTCTACTTTCTGTGGTACGTCGGATCAAGATATCCCCATCATTTTTCTGCCTCCTCCTCCTCCATTCCCACTACATTCATCCCCATCCCTTACACCCATATCCCCGACCACTTCATCCCCATCCCTACCACCCATATCCCCGACCCCTTCATCCCCATCCCTAACCCACATCCCCGACCCCTTCATCCCCATCCCTAACCCACATCCCCGACCCATTCATCCCCATCCCCTTAAATCATAGCTAGGCAGAGCCTTTAACGATAATAATTATTTGTTAACAAGTCTGTTCCAGAAGAAAAATGTAAATACGCCCTTACTTTAGCTCCTGTTTTCTATTTAGTCTTGATCCTCTACCCGAGATTATCCCGTTTTCTACAGGTCAAAAGTCGTTTTCCGGTCTCACTCTCCTATATGATAGCCATGTTAGGATACTGCCTTCCATACTACACAGTGATACTCTGCTGTCGGCTGTTGCGCCGGAGAGAGTGGTGGGTAGGGAGGAGCTTTCTTTGCCATCATGTGGGTCTATAGATTAGTAACATAGGTTGTTAATGACTGGCCTTCAGTGGATAAACCTTGTCATAGGTCATCAGGTCATCTACTGTCTGTCCTTTCTATGTATCCCATCCTGTCTATTCTTCGCCTCCACTCAACGCCATCCTTAAGATCCCTATCCCAGTCCTTTTCATCCACTTCTCTATCTCTCTCATTCCCATCCCCTTCATCGCTGTTCTTTCCTTCCGTCCCTCTTCATCCCCTTCCTTGATGCCAGCCCCTACTTCTGTCATTCCTGTCCTCCTCCTCCTCCTCCTCCTCCTCCTCCCTACCCCCTTCATCCACATCTGCCGCCCACATCTCCTGTCATAAACATCCTCACCACCATCACCACTTTCATCCCCATCACTTACACTCCCCACGACCTTGCCTCCTCACCAACGTCTCCCATGCATCCACCCTACTTCATCCCCGCCTCCCCTTCTCCAACACCATTCTCCCCCCCCCCCCCCCCCCCAGTACCTTCAGTCTCCACCGCTCTCTCTTATTCTATCCCCTCCACCCTCACCCTCCATCGCCTTCATCCACACCGTCATGGCAGAACCCGACGCAACGAAAGAAGACTTGGGATGGTACATAGTTCTCGTGTGGTCATGCGACATATTGTAAATTTGATATAGGTATTTTCATCATCTTCCCCTTTAGATGGTATAATTTGGGATTTCGGGAATAAGAAAACTAGCAATAAACGAGACAAACAAGAGGTAGACCAGCATTATCTGCACCATCTTCATGTTCTCCGGAGAGCACCTCTATCCTCCTCACCACCACAGACCGACCGACCGACTTGCTGCAGTGCCCTCCCTAGTCTACACATCCTCCATCCTAACCACCACCATCATACCGCCTCTGACCCGCTCCCTAGACCCATGTGACTCCCATCTCGCCTCCAGCACCCACACACCAGAGGTGGCCCTGAGGTTGTTGAAGTCCTGGGCGAGAGTGTCAACTGGGGGGCTCCTCAGAGGCTTGATTATGGTGAACTGTCAGCAAGTCGATCGTGTTCGATTTCATCTTCAATTTGTCCCATTCGTTAAGCTGCCAGGAAAGTATCTCATACAATATTGATAACACGGACAACAAGAACTGAATCAAGTAGGACATATAATACAAAGATTTGGTGGGTCGTCTTGAGAGTGTCCACAACCCGCTCAGACCCATCTACCATCCACTCATACCTATCCAGCACCACATACGCCCATCCGCTAAACACTCACAGCCACCTGTCACCGAGCTCATTTCACATCCACTCATGGTCTCCCATCGCCTGAACCCTCAGCCTTCCTGATGGCTCCACCTCCACCTTGTCTCACCTCCGCTTGACGCTAACTCCGCCTTCGTCCACCAGCCCGAGCTCATCCTCACACCTGGCACCACGTCCAGCTTCGTCATAGCCTCACCCAACATCACAGCCTCTGCCACTGACCTCTACAGACTTGCCTCCAGCCTCACACCCACTCCATGGTAATCGTCCCCAGGTCCGCCTCTACTTTAACTCTCACCTCCATCCCCCTAGACCTACTTTCCCTTCACCCCCCTCCACCCCCACCAACGCCATCTCCGTCACTATCCTAACTTCCTTCTATTTCCTCACTCCCACCAGCACCGTCTCCATCACCATTCGCCATCTCTTTCTCTCCCATCACTAGCATCTCCACGACCTCCCTCCGGCTTCTCTCCAGTCCCCTCACCAGCATCACCGCCTCCCACCGGCTCCTCCTCTCTTCTCGGAGCCCTCAACAACGTTACCAACACTTCCCACCGTCTCCACCTACTCTCCTCTCCTCTCTTCTCCCTGTGCCAACATCGTCTCCCCTCCCCCTCACCCCGTCTCCTCTCCCCTCACCAACATCACTACCATCTCCCACCGTCTCCTCCTCTTCCTCTCCTCTCACTAACATCGCCCTCCCACACCGTCTCCTCTCCCCTCTCCAACATCATCACCACCTCCCACCGTCTCCTTTCCCCTCAACATCTCCGCCTCCACCCAGCGGCGGCGGCTCCTCCTCCAAGCTGCTCTTCGTCTCTTTCTTCGGCCAACCTCTCGTTTCATTTTCTCAGAATCGTAAGAACAAAAAGGTCGACTTCCTTAAGATATTCACGGGGCTGGGATGAAAGGCCTCAGGTAATTAGTCTGCTCTCTCAAGAAGGCCCCGCAAAATGAAGCGTTTTGCCCAGAAGAATGCTAAGCCACTGCCACACATAAGGTCGGCACTGCAGCTCCCAAGACACGGGTAGATTGACCTAAGGTGCCACGGGGAATGGCACTGAACTCGTCCAGGTTTCTTTAAGGAGGTCTCGGGGCATCAGGAGATCAAACAACGGGAGCTCTTAAAGTCGTATTTCCCAGGTAAAAGTTAGTATGCTTTAAGTCTGATGGTTGATTTGTGTTGGTGGGCGGTGGCGCGGAGGCCCCTCGCCAGGCTCACGGATTTCACAGGTTTTGGTGTGTTTTCTGGCGCGACCCGGACAACGTCGCGCCTCGCCGTCTCCCTCCCTCCCTCCCTCTCACGCCGCCTCTACATTCATATTTTCTACGGGGAAAAAAACGCCTCCTCCATCACTTCCTTGAGGGATCAACTGTGTCGGGCCAAGTCCCAGCTGTAAGAGGGGGGTCTCTGCTTTCGGAGGGCTGGGCGCCCCCTCCCTCGTGCGTGCGTGCGGCCGAAGGCGGTGTGTCGTCAGGAGGTGAAATCTTCCAAAAGCAAACAGGAGACCATGCTGGTCTTGAAATCAGAGTTGCCAGCGTTTATTGTACATGACTTGGATCATACACAAACCCTAGGTATCATAGCCAAGTTACAGGTTGATGAGGAACTCTACACACGGGAAGTGTATGAAGTATCGTTTCAGTTTATCATAAACGATCGCCTTAATGATCATGGATAAAGTGTGTGTGTGTTTTTTTCGTATTAAAGATGTGACCGTGAGGTGGTGGTGGTTCATCGCAACCTTAGCAACACTGTTTTAGGCCAGGTAGACGGCCCAGTCCGAAAGCGGAGAAAGTCGCCTGAGGGCAGCTTTTATCCTCGCTACACCCTGGTTACACAATCGTGTTTGTCACAAATTTGACGCTCTCGTACGCTGTTGACCCTGCGTCTGTGTGTCTATGCCCCTATTTCCGTCTGTGCTGCACTGCGTCTGCTGCTGTCCGTGATGCCCCGTTTCTCTTGCTGTCTGTGTTGCACTGCGTCTGTTGACGAATGTGCTGCACTGTATCTGTTGCCGTCTGTGCTGCACGCGTCTTCGCCGTCTGTGCTGTACTGCGTCTGTTACCGTCTGTTCCACATTGTCAGTTGTCGTCTTTGCTGCATATGTGTATTTCCGCCTTTGCGACACTGTTTCTGTTGACATCTCTGTTGCACTGCGGCTGTTTCCGTTTGCGCTGCAATGACTTCCGTTGTGCACTGCGTCCGCGGTCATCCGTACAGCTTTGCGCCTCTTGTCGCCGTTTGTCCCGCGTTACGTCTGTTGCTGCTCTGCCGTGCCTCTGTTGCTGTCATTGCTGTGCCACTTCTGTCGCCGTCTTCTTTGTGCATCTGCTACCCCGTCTGTACCACACTGCCTTTCGTCGCTTATGCTGTACAGTCCTTTATTGTCCTGTGAAAGTTGATTGCTATTACTGTCTGTGAAATGCTGCATTTGTTACTGTCTTTGAAGCTCTCTGTCTGTTACTGTCTGGGCAGCTGTGCCTCTGTTTTGATTGCCATGCCACTGATTTGCCTTCCGTGCAGCTGTGTGTCATGTGCCACATATGTAAGACCGCATCTACTGTCTGTGGTTCATGGCGTCTTTGGCCACCCCAATCGCATAGCTCCTTATGGTGTCTGTGCAGCAGCGTCTGTGTCCTGAACCATATTTGATGCTGTTTGAACTGCTATCTATGCTGCTGCGCTGTGTTTTCTGATGGCTGTGTTGCACTGTCTTCTGCTGTTATCCTTCTCTGTGTCTGTTCCTGTCTGTGCCAGACTTGTGATTATAGTTTGGCTTTTGTGTGTTATCGAGTGAGATATGTAAACTCGTGTTGTCCAGCCTCTTAACCTTAAAGGAATATATATATATATATATATATATATATATATATATATATATATATATATATATATATATATATATATATATATATATATATTCCTGTGTGGAAGAGTGGCGACGAGTATGGATAAAGGCAATAAGTATGAATATGTACATGTGTATATATGTATATGACTATGTATGTATATGTATATATACGTTGATAAATATATGTATTTATATGTACGTGTATGGGCGTTTATATATATATATATATATGTGTGTGTGTGTGTGTGTGTGTGTATGAGTGGTTGGGCCATTCTTCGTCTGTTTCCTTGCGCTACCTCGCTGGCGCGGGAAACAGAGATTA